>NW_010566370.1:321-5196 GCF_000687285.1 Phaethon lepturus
GTTTGTGAGGCTGGTGGCAGGAGGCAAAGTCACAGGCGGATTGCTGCGGTGACCGTGGTCTGGAACTGAAGGCGAGCTGGTTGCTGCCTGGGGAAAGGGCTTTATTGCGCCTTGTTTCAGTAGCGCTGGAAGAGCCCTCGGATCCGCGCGTGGAGCAGGACTCCCGGCACCTGAGGCTTCCTCTTACCAGAACTTTTTAAATCCCAGCGTTCAGATGTTGACAATGACAGCTCCTGTCGTGCGCCGGCACTGCTCATAGCTTGTGGCTCTCCCGCGTTCTCTGCTGGCCTCCCAGAGACCCTCTTGCAGGGCAGCAGGAGGGTGGGCGGCAAAAGTTTCCCTCGGTTCAAGGACTCTTTGGTAAGAGTTTGCTGCTGGTCTGAATTCAGGATTAGCCGTGTTCCCTGTGCTGTTAATTGTCTTGGCTATCAAAGCTATAACTTATATAATGACATGGGTAGAGAAGGTCTCTGCCTGGAAGAATTTACAACCTAATGAGGGTTGAAGTCGTGTGCAGTGTTAGCAGTGGAGCTAAAAGGTCATCCTGTCATTTTTAAAAGTGTTGGTTTTTTGGTTTGGTGTGGTTTCTATGTTGTTTTTTTTTTTTTAAGGAAATGTTTTATTTCTGAATGTTTCTGCTGGTGCTGGTTGGAAATTGCAGTATGTGGGCACTTCTGGAGGCTGATCGGGAAGAGAAGGGCTGGCTTAATTCTGATGGTTTGCTGGAGATGATGTATTTAAACAACTTTTAAAAAAAAAAAAGAAGAGAGACGGAGAGAAACTGAGCAGTTTATTAGAGAGGAGCCATTCTTGTTTAATATTCATTCTGGCCCCTGTTTAGGCTTGTTCTGGTGAAAGAGGGAGTGAAGAGGCGCAACCCAAACATGGGTGAGATGGTGGGATTTTTCCACCGAGCCTTAATTGCGTTAGTAACTCAGGGGAGGGTTTTGCAAGGCATGAGCTCTTAATAAATTTAGTGGTGAGTGAAAGTAGTTCTTCGTTCCCTGCTGATCTGCAACCCTTCTTATGCCTTTATCTTTTTATTATTATTATTTTTTGCTCACGTATGCCTCTTGTTGCATTGTGGTAGCAGGTCTCATGATGATCTTGAGCCATATCGTGGGCTTAATAAGGAGCTCTGCTTTGTAGAGGTGCTGGGCCTGCTGTGGCTGGGTGGAATTAATTTGGCACGGTGAATGCAGTGGGTTCACTTTGTGTTTCGTGACTTTTTAAAGCAGAATTGAAAATTACAGTTGTTTTCCCGGCATGAGAATCTGGATGTCGGCACGGGACGCAAATCAGGGAAGAAATTTATGCTTACATCAAGGCGCTGCGATGGTTTGGTTGTACAGCCTGTCTTACTCGAGACCTCATTTGGTGGATGAAATGCTGCCTGAGTGCTGGGATTTAACTCTGCAGGATCGAGTCCCCCCCCAGGTGTCCAGCCCAAAAACTGGGGGGCGGGGGGGGCCTGTGAAATTCCTGGTCTGCATTTGAGACAGAGCCTAAATGCTTGAGAACTGCGGTTTAATCTTGATTAAAACTGACACTTGAGGGTTTTTTCCTAGTCTCAGGATGCTGCGTTTATTGAAAGAGAAGACTTCTGTGGCAAACAATTAGAATCCTACTCGTTATCTTGCACAGTCAAAGCAATAAGCAGTTGCTCTTAACTATGCTTTCAACCAGCCCTAACCTCAAATTTGAAGAGACTGGTTTCAGTCTGTAATTAAAAGCCTTTTGACGAGCAAAACTCGGGGAAAGGGAGAAAGACAGTCAGTCTCTAGGATGAAGAGGAGCATTTGTACCCAATCCCATGACCCCTTGGTCCACGCTGGCACGTGTTTGCGTTCGGTGCTGCCTCCCGATGAGCGTTAGCCCTGAGTCCGTCCCGATATCTGTGCCTGGAGCATCCCGCCAGTCCCGGAGGAGCTCCGGTAGGACGTCAGAGCGGGAGTAAATGAGGTCAGACAGGCGTCGGGATCCTCTGCAAGTATCCAGGGGCAATTGTTTCTCGCCCAGCTCCCTGGCCGTATCGTCTTCCCTCCGTGCATAGTTTCAGTTTCCCTGCCTCCACAGTGTCACTGCTGGCTCCTGTAGCAGAGTCCGGACGTGACTTCCACGGTGCAAATGGAGCAAAAGTTGTTCTGTGCCTTGAATCGCAGTGGGGCTCCTTCCCCTCCGGAGACCTGGCCGTCAAAGGGACTTCTAAATCTTCCTGCGCAATCTCGGGCAGCAGCCCCGGGCTGCAGGTGGGAGGAAGCTATAGGGATCAGCGTCCTCTCTTAATGTGACATGGTGCGAGAAACTGGAAACTGGTGCGAGCTGCCCTGTGGCTGCAGGTGGGAGCCAAGGCCGCGTCGGTGAGATGAGCCGCAGATCCCCTGGCAAATTGGCAGCTTTCTGACGCCGTTGCTTTGCCGACCCCTAAAAAAAATGCGTCCAGCCGGACTGTCAGGAGCGCGATCTCCCTGACGACAGCCTCGCCTGTCTCAAATACTTTTCGCTGATCGTTTCAAAGCCGTGTGTGGATCCGTGCGCCCTCCCTGGGTGCAGAGGCCCGGGCAGAAGCACACGGCGCTGGCTCTTGCTGGGTGGTTTCTTTGCCCGTGAAGGGTTAGCACCTTCAGGACTGTTTTCCTCCTGCTTTCCACCCCTGCAGTTCTGTAGTGCCCATCGGAAACTGCGTGAGATCCTCTCCCTGCTGCGGGAAGGACTGCTGCCCTGCTTTTTTCCCCAGCAGAGGATGCTCCCAAGCATCCCTGTGCTGTGTTTTAACTCCCTCTTGCCTGCAGTTGTGCACCCTATTTCCTTCCTGGTTCATGCACCTACTTACTTCCCACTGGCAAACTGGAAACCAGTAAGTAGATGTCTTTTTCTTTTTTATCCACCCCCCCACCCCCCCCCCTTTCTTTTTTGTTTGCTTGAGTGCCTACCCAACAGAGAGCTGGGCAAGCATCGAAGGTAGGCTTGTAGCTACAGGTTGCTGCTCTCTAGTTACTCGGAGCCTCTTGCCCCAACAGGCAGAGTACATGCGGTACCGGTTCAGCGTTCCCTCCCTTCATCCCTGTGCTGCCCAGTCGTGCGCCGAGAAGGGAAGGAAAAGAGCTTCATGGCAGGACAGCGTTGCTGGGGATGAAGCGCGTGGCATGCTTGCTTTCGGGATTCGCTTTTGCACGTCGTGTGGAGTCGAGAACGGCGAGACGAGCTGTCTGTTTATCCACAAACTAGGAATTACATAAGGGACTGCCCTGCCTGGTATGCTCTGCTTTGTCAGTAAACTCCAATCTTATACTTAATTTTTTTTTCCATCCCCACCCCCCCAACTCCTTCCTGGTGTGGAAAAGACGGCCGGTCTTCGAGGTGCCATTTGAGGCAATTAGATTAATGCTAGACCTGTGACACGGTGTGCCGAAGGCAGGGGGAGCGGGGAGAAAGTGTCAGGCTTGGCGGAGGGGGAGGACGCGGAGGCTGCGAAGGGGAACCTGTGACATGGCTGCGGGGTGGGAGAGTGACAGGTTGATTTTGGGGCTCAGAGGCAGCTCGGCTGGAGGGGGGCTGCAGGAATGGGAAGGGGTTGGGGGTTTGAGTGCATCTTACCGTCCTCTCGGTTTAGGAGACGGAGAGAAGCTGCGACAGGAGGGAGAATGCGGTGCGAAGGGGGCAGATGCTGTCGGCCTTTCTCAGAGAAAACACCGGCGGTGGCTTGGGGGAATTTTGGCTGGAATGGGGAGCGCAGGATTTGATCTCTTGCTGGTCTGTGGTTGTGCTTGGTCTCTGGAGGGGAGGAGGGTGATAAAATACGCCACGCAGAAGCTCTTGTTTTCATCCGGCCTCGAGCGGCTGGGGTGTGCCGGTGGCCCCGCAGCGTGCTCAGCCTCGTGCTTTGCTGAGCAGCGGGTTAATGCTGGCGGCGGCTTCATTTCTTCGTGACGAGTTTTCAGTTGCTCCCTTTGGCGAAGGGGCCGAATGTTGCCTTTTTGAAATATTGGCAGCTTTGGTCTCGGTGCCTCCAGGCTTACGGGGCTTCCGAGTTGAAAAAGAAACCTTCCCCTTCCGTACACGCTGTGCTCCTCAGCAAGGGCTGGTCCTTTAGCCAGAATTGAAACGCACAGAGTTTCATGTTTTATGGGTTTTGTTGTTTTGGTTTTTTTTCTCCCCTCCTCTTTGCGTGTAACTTCTGAGGCTTTCTAAAATATTTAGGAGAACTAAGGGCTGAACAGCAAGGGCTTGGTATTCTGCAGGATCTCCCAAAAACCCCACCGTGGTTTTGCAGGGAGGCTGCTCCGTTGTTGTACGGCAACAGCGGAGCTATGTGGGAGACAATCCGTCGGAGGGCTGCGGCAACAGGCGTGTGGGCACAACTTGGGCTTGGCTTTTGAAGAGTTTGTTTCAGCAGCAAAACAACCAGCTTCCATTAACGCAAGGGTGGCCAGCCTTCCCGGCCCTGTAAACCCTGCCTGGACGATTTCAGCAGGCTGAGGGCTGCATGCGTAGGCTGCAGTGGCTCAGCTGAGGAGAGGAGAGAGGCCTGGGAGCAATTCGTATGCAGCCTGGCTGGAGCGAAGGTGGCCTTTGCAGCAGGGTCTGAGGGTCGCTGGGCAGCTCTCAGCCTCCTCAGTGGATGGTGGCTCATTCCTTCTCGGTACGGAGACGTTCCCGTTACTCGGCGGCTGTTGGTGCTGCCCAGAGACAGTCACGGCACGACGACCTCGTGTGATGGACTCCGGACCGTCACGTTGAGAAACCCCGAGGTAGAGCGATGGTGCCGGTGATGGGGGGGCTTCTGGCACAAAAATAAACCCCTGCACGCACAGAAGTTCAAGGGACACGCGCTGGCCTTGGGTCTGTGGCTGCGCGGGCTTGAACCAAGGCACA
>NW_010566370.1:5227-15532 GCF_000687285.1 Phaethon lepturus
CCCATTCCGGCTGGATTAAATATGGTTTCTGATGACAAAGGAGAAAATTGGCAAGGAGGTCTGGGTGGAGTAACCAGTTCAAGCTAACCTTGCAACATAAGAGAAGTTTTAGTATGTCCTGGTTGTTGCTGTCAGCGGTGAGAAGAGCCGCGTGTTGATCAGTGCGGGACGGTGTTGGAGGGGTGGCAGGTTGGGGAGGCTCTGTGCCGCGCTGTGCCATGGCCGCCTCTCGCGGATGTGCCGTAACAGGTCTGGCGGAGGCCGGGCCGCGCGGTGCTTCGCCACGTGGCGTGGCAGGCGGGAGGAGACCACTGCCGTCTGTCGGGGTCTAAGTCGACTTCTGGTTTTTGCCAGTAGTTGATGCTGCAGCAGAAACCAAACTTCCCCGTGCGCTGTGCGAGGCTGTGCTGTGCCCTGGAAGGAAATCCCTTCCCAGTCACGTCGGCAGGGTTCTGCAGTGTCACGGAGCGTGACGTTTGGTCATCCCTTGTCTGTTTTCTTAATTGTGGAAGCGAGCTACCGGCGTCTTTAGAGATAGAGTCACGCTGTCTCTCTTCTCTGTGCGGTGAATGCCATTAGGTTTGCGTGAAAGCTGTAGACCTTGTCCTGGGAGATGCAGAGTGCTTCCCCTCCTCCCCAGGCGTTCAGGACGTGTCGGAGTGAGCCCTGTGCACTGCGCAGGTGACCTTCCCTTTGCTGGTTTAATTCTCTTGGTTAGCAGTAGTAAAGCTCTCAGCCTTGTGGTTGTGCTTGGAGGTCGGAGTTTGGGTCGACGTATGGAGTCTGAATGGAGGAGGAAAGGAGAGGAACAGGGACGGGATTGCTGAAGGATCAGTCGGTTGGTGGATTTGGTGTTAAAAGGTGGCAGTTGTGAGCCCTTTCCTCAGTGGCACTTGTCCTTTCACTGTCCACGCCACTAGAAAAAAGCTGTGTCTGGTATGTCCTTTCTCTTCTGGGCCATCATGTGAAAAGCACTTAAATTCAAGCAGTTTTGGAAAATGAAGAGCAACAAGCCTTCTTCCTGGTGCACTGCGTAGCAGCGTCCCTAACGATTTCCTCTAGTGCAACGAGGAATCCCAGACTTCTAGCATCTCGTTAACAGCACCTCTCAGACCAACTCCGCCCAGGTAGTCATTATCTCTCTGCTCTGTCGTGGTCACGCCGTCTCTTCTGCTTCTTTGCAACTGGTGCTGCCAGAGGAATTTGGCAGCCTGGTTCCAGTTGCTCTCGCTCTGGTTCTGGCTTAGCACGAGTGGTCACTGTTACACCACCGAGGTGTCATGGTGAAGTTCTCCTTCGCTTCTTCCTACTGCTGACACAGTGGTAAGGGCTGGGAGGGGGGGCGGTTTTGAATACTGGAAAGATTATAAATGGGCTGAGGTGTAAAATTTCAATGAGTCTCTTGGGGATACCTTCAATCAGCTGCCACAGTTTGCCTGAGGTAGCAGGGGATTGCTGAATTACCCCCAAAACCTGTCTGTCCGGGAGCTGCTAGGTGATGTGTCACCTTGGTGAGAGGCTTTGGTGGTCATCCCTTCCTAGCCCGCTTCAATATCCAAGCTGAAACGCTGGTGTAACGTGGGCTTGGGACTTCTTCATCCGAATTCTTCAATGCAGCTCTTCCAGCCCAATTTAGATGCTCTGCCAAATATATCAGACCTACGCAGGCTCCTCTGAATGAGCACAGGATGCAGCCGTTCCTGAGCGAGGAAATGGCTGGCTGGCGTCTGGGGGAGGGTTGTCCTTGCTCCACCGACTCCGCGGATCTGCCCCTTTTGGCCAGCCCGAGGAGAGGAGAACACCATGGCAAAGCCAACTCTTGGCACTGCTCCTACCTCCAAGGTGCTCTGCTGTGGGAGGAGATTGTTACTATTACTTTTTTTTTTTTTAATACGAAGGAAAATCAAGATTCTTTATGACTTGTGGTCATTAAAGTTCCCATGATGCTCGTTGAGGGTCCGAGGGCCGTTCAATTCCAGCGCTTCGTCCAAACTTCAATGGAAGCAATTACCATATGCTCTTCCTACCAGCGTTCCCTTGGCAGCAGTAGCAGGATGTGGGATTCTCCTTTCCTGCCTGAACTTCTCTGCTGCTAAATCGTTGTGCATCCTGCCCCAGAGATTGTTGTTTCTGTGGTGTATTAGGTGTTTCTTCCCTGTTGATATATGGCTTGTGAAATGCTTTGGCTCCTCTACGATGAGGGATGTGGTGTTGATCTGCGCTGAAGAATCGGCAGTTGATGTATCTGCAGGTTTTTGGGTGGATTTTTCTTGTACCTTGGGCAGCTGCTTGGTATGAAACAGTACTAGAACAAGGCTTGACTCTGTGCTGGAGCTTCCTACGCTGCCCAGGCATATATTTCTAGACAGTAGGGAGAGGCAAACTTCCCTGGCAGGTCAGACCTGGCAGCGGCAAGGAAAGCCCCAGCTGTTTTGCTTACCTGATAGTGGTGCGAGTTCATCGAGTTGGACTGAAACGAAGGGTGGTTGCTGTAACTGAGCAGCCCAGGCTACCTTGTTGGATATTGTCATAGCATCTCGGTTGTTTTTCCACTTCACGTTACGTTTGCAACGTTGAAGCGGGATGCTCGGAAAGCTCTGCTCTTTGGAAGGATCAGAACAAAACAACCAACCCGCTTTGAGGAACTAGTGGAGTGGCGGTTTGGTCTGGTTGTGTGATCAGGAGCCCAGTGCCTGTTTGGGAATTCTCGTGATGTGGTCAGTCTTGTTCCATAGACGAGTCTTCATGTCGTGAATCCAGCAATTAGAGCTGCGGTAAAAGAGACCCTGCATTGAGAGCTGGGGAGTAAGATGCTTCCCAGAGTCGGTGCCTTCAGACGGGGGTTTGTAGGAGGCTGGAGGGGATGCCCCTTTGCAGACAACAGAGCAATACTGTCCACAGAGAGGCCACAGATAGTTGCAGGGTGCTCGTTCTGCTCTGATCTCTTCACTTCAATAGCTGCGTGATCTTGGTCATGCCGTATGTGTCTTCCGGTGTTTTACCCCTGATGTGATGTCCAGTCAAGATAGAAGAAAGCTTGAATCCACTCTTTTTGCCGTTGATGACTCCATTACCTGCTAAACACAAAAGATTTCTTCCTGTTGTGTTATTGAAACTGTAGATTTATTAAAAAAAAAAAAAAAGTCAGCGTGCTTTAATTTGATCTTAATTTTTTGCATACAGTGCAGTTCGCTTCTGTTGATGTGCAGGGTCTTCCTCTCAGGAACATGCATCTGTTTTGCAGGTCCACATAATTCGGATAGTTTGGCACTAAACTGCCGACAGCGCATTCCTTTTAGAGAGCAGTTGAATTTTAATAGCACTGTAGAGTGGTTGAAATAGTGACTTCTCCCAAGCAGGCAAAACACCGTCCTTCATTTCCTCCTGCCTACCATCTTCCCACCTTTTTGGCTTTATGCTGCTACGTGCTAGGTGTGTTTCCCGAGGCCTCTGCATAGTTTAGGGTGGATCCTGGGCAGAGGGAGACCTGCTTGGGCTTGTCCTTGGGATGTTGCAGAGCTTGGTGTCAGCAGAGATGATGGTTCATGCTCCAAATGGCCGGAGAGCTGCGTTTTATCTCAAGGGATCCAGGCTTGCAGATGTGTCCATGCAGCTGGAAGAAGGAAGAGGGGAACTGGGATGATCGCTCCTGAAATATAAAGTGAAGAGACAAGGACTGGCATTGTGTGACCTATAATTGGGGTGAGCTATTCATAGGGAAAAAATGCCCATTTCTCCAGTCAGTGGTGAGTGAGGGCTAGGATAATGTTTGGGCCTTGGGCAGCAAACCACTGACTTTTTTTCCTTTTTTTTTTTTTTAATATAGCAACATTATTTTAATAATTCTTTTCTAGCACACATCAGGGCTGCTGCAAAGCCTGCCCTGACACTGTCATATGTGCATTTCCTCTAAGAAATTGGACCTAGCGACTTGTGATCTCCATTCCTTGGCTACCTTGAGCTGCAAGAGACCAAATAACCACATGCCATAGCCCAAAACGCAGTTATTCCCAGGAAACCTTGCATTGTGGATTGTAGCAATGCCCTAAAGCCATTTCGCCTCATGCTCGGTGGAAAAGGCGATGATAATTTTCCCTTTCTGCCCCGAGCGGGTGCGTAGCATTGCTCAAGCTTCTCATCTGTGCCGCCGGAGTGGGTGGCACCGCTGCGGGAGAGGAGAGCCCTGCCTTTGTAAAGCGATTTGGGATCTTTTCCGGATGAACAGCGCGTTGAAAAACACTCGCTGTTACCAGCTAACCAGATGTGACTTAGCTCTTCCACCCAATACCGGCGTATTTCAGAGCCCTTCTAGGCCGCTCAGGTTCCTCTGATTGCCCAGCTAAATTTTAAAGCCATGCAAAGAAGCAAAAGAAAAAAGAAAAAAAAGAAAAAACCCAACCCGCTGAGGTTATGTGGAAAACTAGTAATTAAGCAGTGTTTTGTCAGCACTTTTGGTTGTGATCCCATCTTAATGTGGTCGTCTCATTTGAATGTAAATGTCAAATTCCAGAACTCCTGTAGGAAAGCGATTGGGTGACATCCCGCTGGACTCGAGGTGAGCGAAGTGCAAGCTCAGGGGTTTCGGTTAACGCTCTGTTCTGCTCTTTTGCAGTTCGTCTGGTAGGTCTGAAAGGAGCAAGTTGATAACTTGAGCTTAAGAAAATAACCTTTTAGTGTTGAGGAGCAGCATCAAACTACAGTTGGCCTCCGTGCGAAACTAGTCGGATGCAGGACAGGCAAGATTGCGGTGAGCAGCGTCTTGGGGAGGCGGAGGCCTTCCCTCGCTCACACGCGTGTTCAGCAGCGTTTCTTGCACTAAAAAATGGCATTTTTTCCCCCCCTGGAATCGGGTTGTGTTTGCATTGGGCTGACCTGGGGAGCCAGGGATAGCTGAAGCTCGGTTGTGTTGGTATTTTGGAAATTCAGAGCGGGCTCAGCACCGATGAAAGCAGAGTTACCTGAGTAGTTAGGGATGTGCGTCGTGTTACACCAGGTTTGTAAATAAATCGGAGAGCTCTGGTATTGTTGTAAAGTCTCTCGTTCAAATGGACCGTTTTTTAAGTTGATGGTGCCCTCTCAGCTGCTACGAGTTATATGTGAGGGCGATTTCCTAACTTCTCAAACGCGGCCGCTTTGGGGTGAAATGTGGCATCTTTGCAACCCTGCAGAGACGCACAGTCTGGGACAACAAGTATATAATGCCTTTTCGGCAGTCGGGGGGTGTAGAGAGAGAAAAGAGCTGCCTGGGAAATTTAGGTCAGTAGTTGAATCTCCCCCTTGGTGGCCCATTCAGACCTTATTCTTGCCAAGGAGGGGACCAGCTGGTGGTGGTGCCAGCGGCTTTTGTCACTTGTCACCTGGCCATCAGGAGCTCCTTTCCAAGCGGATTTCACCCAACCCACCGACACGGCGTTGTGCCCCATGCCTGCGCCTGGTGGGGTTTGGGTTTTGAACCTGTAAAGGTGGAAGGCTCCATCTCTTGTTACTAATCCCCTGAGCCACCCAGTTCTGTGCAGGCTTCAATACTCCGGCTGTTCAGCCCCTCTGAAAACGGAACAGGGTGTGATTTTTTTTTTTTTTTTTTTTTTTGGGTGGTTTTTTTTTTTTTTTTTTTTTTTTTTTTTTAAGGGCTGGGCCGCAGCGCTCAGGGAAGGAGCCCGGCGGTGTCTGGTTGTGGCTGTTCCTGGGGGGCTCGGGGCAGCCCGTTTGCCCCTCGATGTTCTCGGCCACTGCAGATTGAGGGACACAAAGGGCGTGTTGTGTGAGGAGAATGAGTTGCAAAGTTGTACAACTTTCCATGCCAGCCCTCGGCAGTCTCATGACCCTGCAGCCGTTCCCACACTGTCCGGCTGATTGTCCTGGCCCCCTGACTGGGGAGGGGGGGTGACCTTGCCTGCACGGCCTGACTGGCTCCCCCCTGCCGCCCCCAGCCCCCCTCGGTCCCCAGAGCCGGGCCCCGCAGCCGACAAAGCCCGGTTGTGTGGGTGACGAAGCTCGGCTGCCCAGAAGACTGTTGCCTGAAGCTTCAAAATGCTTCATGCAGCTCAGATTCTCTTGGGGGGGTAAAGCATCTAATCTAGAGGGGAAAGGCTCGAATGTCACTTAGTGGGGCTGGGAGGCGTTGGGGGGTGGGCAGAGGTATCGGACCCGCTTTTCTGGGGAGCAGGGTGCTGCGGTGTCTCAGGTCTTGGGAGGGTTTCGGGGCACACTGGGGCTGCCCTGCTGGGAATGGGGCAAGCGATGCTGAGGCAGCGGAGGCCCCTCTGTTGTAGCCCAGCCGCTCGGGAGGGGTTCCTGGGACCCCCTGCGGACGCAGAGCTGCAGTGACCTTGCCCAAGGTCACATCTGAAGCCAATGCCTGAATTCAGGGTGGTGCTGGCTTCCTGATCCCCAAGCTGTCCTCAGCCATCAAACAGCCTTTTCCTTCTTAGCGAGGACCTCTTTATTTTTTAAAAAACCCACGAAACCCTGTGAAATACTTGCTCCGGGCATCTCGGGGAGCAGCCTTGCTTCGATGCCTGGTCTTTGTGGCAGAACTTGCACTGGCAGCCCTGTGCATCCAGCCTGGCTCCTCTGGTACTTCCCCAGCTCCATCACATCCGTGTGATGAGGTTAAGGCTGGTCTATGCATTAGTGTTGTTTAATGTCAAGGGGTTTGCTTCAGATTGGTGTTTCACAGACCCAGAACTGCCTTCTCTTGGGTTTTCCTTAATCGTAGAATCATGAAGGTTGGAAAAGACCTCTAACAAGTTGTAGAAATTCCTTTTTTAATGGGTTTTTTGTGTTTGTTTTCCCTTGGATTAATGAAGTTTTTTAAAAACAAGAAAAAAAGAACTACTGAGAAATCTAGGGCTAGCAAGCCCAGCACGGGGGTGTGGGGGGGTGTGTGTCGGGAAGCGAGCGTTGTTTTGCAACCTGGTTGCTAGCTCCCCACGCTCTAACACGGTGCGGGGAGTTGCTTCCTGTATAATTACTTCTCTTCTGGATGTGCTCCTGACTCATCCGTCGTCCCCCCGTCACCGTCGTGTGGGGCAGGCCACTTCCCGCCGTGCCTCAGTTTCCCCGTCTGTAAACTGGGCACTTGGATACTTGCGCTTTGTGCCAAGGTGTTTTGTGAACCAAATAATTTGTGCGTGGATGTAGTGCTGGTTGTGTTGGCCCCTGAGGATCCCGATGCTCGGGGCTTGGGGGGTGGGGGCAAGTATATTGATTTATAGGCAGACAGCAGCCTTGCTGCAAAGAGTAGAGGCGTTTGCTGCTTAAGACAGAGGGAGGGAAACATTATTCCCAATTTTGAGGATCAGAAGGCTGGATGTGGGAGAGTTAAGGGGCTCGTTCAGGGCAGGCAGCATGGTGAAGCTGGGCAGGTTGCGCTCGGGCTGCTTGGTTCGCTCAGGCTTTTTCAGCCTTTGAAGAAAGGATGTATTTAAAGTCAAGTGGATCCATTCCTGCCATGCTGGTGCGTCAGGAGTGAGTGACTTAGTTATCTTTTCCCTTTGGCGTTGGAAAGACCTGCTGCTTCTGCTAAAGCCTTTCTGCGATGTGGGGGGCTGGTGCCAGGTCTGCTGCTGGCGCTTCGTGAGACCAGTCTCCTTTCCTCTCCAGCCACCACAGAGGCTCTTGTTCCTGGGGAAGGTGCAGCGGGTACCTTGGGCTTCAGTGTTTAAGCTCAGCTCTTTGTAAAACACCCTTAGCAGAAGGCTGGGGTGGTTGGTGCCCCTCTGTCCCTGCACACCCGTGGCCTCGAGCGCTGCGTTTGCTGCGTCCTTTCCAGAGGACACTTGCTGCCAGCACCCTGCCTACTCCTCTCTGAGAGTGTCTGCAGGCCCTGGGAGCCCAGGGACGAGCGATGGGCACAGTTTTCCCAGTGAATATGTGATCGTATCGAAGTTCGACTGGGCAGAGCAAGGCTGAATGAGCAGGGGAGTTCTCCAGGAGAAGTGGTGGGGCTGGGAAATACTCCCAGAAGTGGACTGGGGTCCACTGGTGAGGCTCAAGCCACTGTAGCCCAACTCCAGGCACGCCTGCCAGCTTGATCCAGATGCTGTCTGGCTGTATTAACCCTGGTCCTTGCCAAGGCTTGCTAGCCCTGGCTGGATCTGTGCTAATTCAGCTGTTCTTCCAGACTCTGAGAGCACCTGAGCTGTGTTTCTCCTCCTCCTTCCTACAGTGAAGGTAAGCACGGGTCCATCCTTGCCTGCCGATGGAGGCACGTCTTAAATGCTGGCAGGACAGCGGAGTCGATGGTGATGTGGAGAGGGGCAAAGGACATGCAAGCCGATAGCTAGTGCTCGCTGCAGAGCACGCTGGCGTCGGCGGGCCGGTACCTGCTCTGCGCTGGGAGTTTGCCCGTGCGATGTGATGCCTCCAAGCAGCCAAGGCCCTTGTGACTCATTGCACTTTTCTTCTCTCGTAGCCTTTTGCATCAAAGATGGCGGGTGGAGTGGACGGCCCCATAGGGATCCCGTTCCCCGATCACAGCAGCGACATCCTCAGCAGTCTGAATGAGCAGAGAAACAACGGGCTGTTGTGCGACGTGGTCATCTTGGTGGAAGGCCAGGAGTTCCCCACCCACCGCTCCGTCCTGGCGGCATGCAGCCAGTACTTCAAGAAGCTCTTCACCTCAGGGTTAGTGGTGGACCAGCAAAACGTGTATGAGATAGACTTTGTGAGTGCGGACGCCTTGTCGGCTCTGCTGGAGTTCGCTTACACCGCGACCCTTACTGTCAGCACTTCAAATGTCAACGACATCCTCAATGCCGCCACACTGCTGGAGATCCCGGCGGTAAGGGATGTTTGCACGGATCTCCTGGACAGGAAGATTCTGGCCAAAAATGACCAGATGGATACAGTAGATCAAATTGATCAAAGGAACCATCTCAGAGCAAAAGAGTACCTGGAGTTCTTCCAGAGCAACCCCGTCAATGGCCACCAAGGCAGCTTTCCGTGGACCAACCCAGAGTTGAGAGACCTTCAGAGACTGAACTTCCGAGGCCAAGAGGAGGAGGAGGAGCCAGACTGCAATGGCATAGACTTCTACTCGCAAGCCCCCCTAAATGAAAGACCAAAGGTGAATGACTGTGATCCTGACAGCAACCCAGCCATGTGGCTGGACAGAGAGGAGGAGGAGGCGGCAGCTCCTGGCTCCTTGTTTTCACCTTCTCAGAACGGACATTACAGTGGCCGTGGCCTGCCCACACCGGGAGAAGAGGAGGGGACCCCGGGGGGGCCTCTGGACCAGCAGGAAGCCGGCGACTCCCCCAGCTTCGTTCCTGCTGGAGCGGAGACGGAGGATGATGCAAGGGAGGTGGATGGCTTGGCTGCTAGCGCCCTGCTGCAGCAAATGATGAATTCCGTGGGGAGACAGCAGCTCGGGGAGGACGACCGAAAGGATGACGATGGGGTCATGGATTATTACTTGAAATATTTCGGCAGTTCGAACGAGGGCGACGTCTATCCGTCCTGGTCCCAGAAGGTGGAGAAGAAGATCAGGGCAAAAGCATTCCAAAAGTGCCCCATCTGCGATAAGGTGATCCAGGGGGCTGGCAAGCTGCCACGCCACATCCGCACCCACACCGGGGAGAAGCCCTACGAGTGCAACATCTGCAAAGTCCGATTCACCAGGTAAGGAGCGGGCGGACGCCGGGGAGAGGGGGCTGTCACGCAAAACCAGCTCTTGGCTTTCCCCGGGGGTCGGAGCGGGGCTGGTCTCATGCAATTTTATTTTGCCTGCTCGCCTAATTTCCGTCTTAACAAGCGAGTTGCATATGAAGGCCAGAGTTTTCCCAGAGAGATATCTCAAGGCCACTGTCTTGATATCCAGTGCCATACTGTCCTGGTGTGCCAAATTGCTGAGCTCTGCTGGAAACCTGGCCAGACCTAGGCTTCCATGGAGGCCAAGTAACGTGGTTGAT
Organism: Phaethon lepturus; assembly: GCF_000687285.1. Taxonomy (NCBI): domain Eukaryota; kingdom Metazoa; phylum Chordata; class Aves; order Phaethontiformes; family Phaethontidae; genus Phaethon; species Phaethon lepturus. The sequence continues at coordinate 15,142 of NW_010566370.1, forward strand.
GAAACGGAGCTGCAGCCCTTGGTGTTGCCATCGTGGCTGATGAGCCTGGGGTTGAGGCGAGAGTTGAAGAATCATTTAGAAATGGCTCCCAGCGCCGGTGGCTGGTAGTTGGTGTGGGAAGAGGCTGAACCCCACGTTGCTCGTGTCCTCTGTCGGTGAACCATGCCGAGCTGAGCAATGGCCACCCCGAACAACACAGAAACACCGGTGCCTTGGTTCAGCTCCCCGGGGGCGTTCGCCTCGGCACTGTTTCTAATCAGGGTTCCTCCGCTCCTTTCCTCCGCCGCGGGAACGCTGAAGAAAGGGGATATTGTTTGGATTCCTCTGGTTCACTCGAGTCCACGCGTCGCAGTGCCGCCTCCTCTCTCTGGTCTCTGTGGCTGTGATGGCC
>NW_010566371.1:0-619 GCF_000687285.1 Phaethon lepturus
AAGAAGCTGCGCTTAAGAGTAACAGCAGCGGGAGTGATTCTCAACCTTTGGAAAACCCACAGCTGCTTGAAGGGACTTGTCTGTACGTGGACTTTCTGAGCCCACACAGCCCCATCTCCACAGACGGAGATAACCGGGCTGATTTTCTCATCGCTCCGGGTCTCACCTGCCTTTGTCCCCGCGTATTTGTCGGGTGGGCTTTCTTAAGCGGTCTGCTCCTCGCAGGAGGCGGCACGCTGACTTTCCGCTGGCAATTCTCCTCTGAAGCGCAAGCACGGGGGAAGGAGGAGGCAGGGTTATCTGCGCCGCCATCGCCGCTAAAGCGCGCGCCGACGGTTTGGGTGGAAAACTCGCAGCTTTGGTGCTTGTTACAATGAACATCTACCAGGGACATCAGGGTGCACCAGGAGAGAGAAGAGGGGTGGGGGATTAGGCTAATACGCCGCTGCTCCGGGTGTACTTTCCCTTTTTAGCCGGGATGAATATTAACAAGGGAGGACAAGAGCTTTTGCAAGGGATTAAAAGGCACAAGCAGCCTATTTCGCACAGCCTTAAACCACAGCTTTTTTTTTTTTTCGCCCGCATATTCTTGGAATTCACCCAGCCGAATTCCCCCCGG
>NW_010566372.1:0-15669 GCF_000687285.1 Phaethon lepturus
GGCGCGAGTGGGTTCCGTGGGGTTGCGCACACGCTGGGAGCGCAGCGCGTGACGGGCTTTTTTTAATGGCAAAAAGTGGCTCCCCTTGTGTTGCGCAGAGCAGCCGAGCCTGCTGCGTGTCAGGAGGGGGTTTAACGTCGGATAATTTGTTTTTCCTGTGTTCGAAATCCTAAAGCTTTTAGGTACTGGATATATCGCTATTATTAAATTAAATACAGGGCGCTAACTTCAGCCCTGGGATAACGTTATTTAAGCTGCGAAATTGTACGAGGGATAAATGTGACGTAAAATGTATTTATAATGTGTTAATAACGAGTTAAATGAAACGCTGGTGATAAAAAATACAGTTTTCAGCAGATCTGTCATAGATTCACAGACAGACGACTAATACATGGTTTCTGAAGATTTCAATACCGGTTACCGTATTTTTATTCCTTTTTTGTCGGTCGCTCCATATTCTGTTTGATGTTGTATTCTGCAAAAGAAAAAGCAAGAAGAGAAACTTTTTCTCTCAGGTCTCCAGAATAGATCCTTAGTTGCATGACCCTGCTTTCTATTACATTTTTAAAATATTAGTGAATAGTTATGTCATGTTTTGAAACCTTTGGATAGAAGCTGTGAAACAGCAAATTATTAGTACGGGGCAGTAGGAAGAGAAGCGTATGTCAGCGGAGATCTGAGAAATTGTCTTACAGTTAAATAATGATCAACAAAAGGAACAAAATTAGAATAAGGGGTGATGTCAGAGAAGTTAGTCGATAGACGGGGTGCTTAGTTTCAGAGATTCATTAAAATCATCCTTTAGTGCCACGTGATTCATGGTTTAATTTCCCCCATCAGGCGGGACAGTGCCAGGCCACCGCGGCAGCACCAGCGAGCGAGGGGCTGCCTGGCGTGTCCCTTTCTAATGCCTTCCCCACAGTCGCTCCGAAATTTGCCAAACGCAAAGTAGCTGGGCTGCCATTTTCTCGGGCCAGGTGGCTGCCTGGAGCCGACCGCTTCTGCCTTTTAATTTGGACAAAATGATCCGGCTGTTTCTGAGCGCTTAGCTGGAAAAAATGCGTGGCCTCAGCCACGATAAAATTCCTGGTTTAAGTCTTACTGGAGTGTGTCTGTGTCAGTTGGATGCCAGACAGTGTGATTAGGATTGTTGGGTTTCTGTTTAGAAACAGAAGAAGGAATGTCCATCCAGGAAACCTACATTAAAAGGACATGGTTCATATTGCGAAATCAAATACTTGAAATATGGAAAATCAGATTTGCTTGTGCACTCTTAACTTGGCTCCTAGATGCAAATGCATTTTTTAATTACAAGATCATGTAGTAGATACAGTGGAGGCAGAAGTGCTAAGCTCTCTCAGCTGCAGTGGTGTTCTTGTAACATTGACTTTGTGTGCAGTTTATACAATGAAGAACTTAATGCTGTCGAAAGAATAATTCAAGGCAGTATAAGGTTGTCTCCTTGCTGTCCTTTGAAATAGGGAGCTTTGGAGGTGAGAGCACCCAACCCAACACAGGTTTCATCTTGTTTTGTGAATGTTCAGGGGCTGAAAATTCCTGTACTCTGCCAGCAAAATCTGGGTTGGACGTGTTCTGTGGAGTTTTTTTCTCTTGCGTTTCACCCGGCTGCCTGTTCAGTGCCGGCGCAAACATTGCACTGTTACTCTTCCCGGCACAAGGTCCAAGAGCTGCAGTCAGGTCCAAATGAACATATACAAGCCTGCAGCGCTGCTAAGCATCTCTTCGCGTTAACTGGTAAATGACCTGTCTTTTCCAAAAAGACGCGCGTTGCTGCGGTCTACGCCGGGCTCGCAGAGGCCAGCGCTGCCAACAGCTTGATAAACGCTTTCAATACAAAAACAACACGCGAGTTGCTATGCGTAGTGGTAGCTGATAGATAATCTTTGGTGAGCCACAGACCTTAAAGACATGTAATGTACAATAAAAAAAGCCCCAAAGGAAATGAAATATTTGAGGATTTATCTAATCGTGTGCATATTGATCCATCGTAACTCCTTACAGAGAAGTGAACTAATCCCTAGCTATTCGCATGGCTGTCCCACTGTAAGAACAAGATGCTCTTTGTTAATGGACAAATAAAAAACGCTTTAAATCCTGTTGTCAACATTTTCTTCAGAGCTTGTTTGCAGAACCTTTGTCCATACAGAGTAATGCTGTGCAAGTACTTAAGGCCCTGTGGGAGAAGACACAGCTCAAGGGGATGCACAGTTTTGAAACTGCCATGATTCAGTCTACATTTCCACACCAAAAGGTAAGCTTTTTTCTTCCTCATGTAAAAAAATAGAAGAACTTTGCCCTGACTTTTAGAACAGCTGCACAAAGATCTTTACAATAGCTACAGCAAGTCTTTGCTGTGCTCAAATAGTGAAAAACAAAACCCCTTTCCCTGCCCCTTCCTCTTCTTCACCTTAGCTCCGTCATCTTCCGAGCACTTGCACTTATGCCATGCCAAGTTCTCTTCTCCTGGATGGCCGTACGGCGACCCATAGTGCATGCCCCTGACCTCCTTTTTATAGGAAGCATCCAGCTCGTGGGGATGTTGAAAAATGTTCACCAGCCATTATTTTTTCAACCTCCGCAGAGGGTCCAGGGTGTTGTTTTGTACTGTGCTTTGAAAGGTCTCCAGGCTTGTCCTCCACCCATTCCTACATGCTTCATGTGGATTGTGATGAGAACTAGTGGTGCTACCTGTGGATTTTTTCCTGCTCACCGTTTCAAACTCTAGATTCACATTAGCTGCCACGGTGGACTGTTTGGCAGCCACTTGGAAATTCACCTAGTTAAACACAGGCTTGGATTTTATGGAAATGATCATTTTCACATGCGCCATTAGTTACCCCCGTCAGTTTAAAAGATTACTCTTTCAAATCTGTTTACTGTCTCCAGGATTTCAGCGAATGCTATTTCAAAGCTATTAATCAGGCTTCTTGGAACAGGATGCTGTAGGATTGTAAAACAAATACCTATTTATTCCTGAACATCTCCATCCAGCTCAATTGGATGAAGTGAATTGTCAAACATGATTTTAAAATACTCTCTCAGAATATTGTAAGCATAAAGATGTCTGACTGAATAAGATTAATTTACTAAGGTTATGGCTGATTTAAAAACAGGAGTTTTGTTAGAAAGACCTTCTGAAACTTCTGAACCCCCAAGAGAATGTTGCATTGAAGTGGGAACGGCTGCTGCGGCTTGTAAGAGGAGTAGGGGATCCCCACATCTGAGAACCAGCTTATGGGCCAGTTTTACTTAGACACAGTGGAGCTTGCACTAAGTATTTTAGCTGCTATTGAAATCCTAGGCTGACTCATCCGAAGGCATTAGAACTGCTTTTCTGTTCAATACTGGCTTAACTTGAGTGCATGCCAAGATCTACTAGTCAAAAGTTGGAGCCGGTGGAGTGTGAAGGAGTTTGGGGTCAATAAAGAGCTTAGGAAAGAGCATGTCTTCATGGGTCGGATTAGATGTAGTGCATCATGCACACGAAGTCTACAAAACATGTCCAACAGCCTAGAAATGAGATTAGTCTCCAGCGCATCAGTTGCATAATCCTCCTACGGCTCAGATACTAGCATTTGGCCTATTTTGGGAATTTTCATCGCCCCATGACAGTAACAGTATCTCTGAGTTCCCAAAATAGCAGAGCTGGAAAATGAGATACCGATCTTCACTGATTTAATGAATTAAGCACGGAACTGAAGTTCGGAAACCCCGGGAGCTGCAGATTGCCTAAGAGCCTTCGGAGGCTGAAGACAGTCAGGCAGATGTAATACGTCTGAAATGGTAAAAGACTTTATCGTTCAGTCTTGGTCTCCACAATATGCTGCTGGATTTACTTTCTCGGTTTTGGTTTTGCTTATTAATACAGAACCCGAGTTTGTTTCTAGTGCAATTTCCATCCAGTTCACTGAGAAAAGTCCCACTGAGTTTTCTGGGAGCGAGACCTGCCGTAAGGAGGGTTTCCTTTAGCTTTTACATTCCCAAAAAATCTAGCTGGAGCATTCCCAGCATGACCTGGTCCTTACTTTGCTTGACAGACTAAGCTTCTGCAGTAATCTGGAATTTTCGTTTCAGAAGTTCTTCCCATTGTTAATAGATCTTCAAATATTGTGAATGATTTGACAAAATTATTGTAGTTGTTAAGATTATTCCTCTGCCAGTAGCGCAGGAAGCAAAATGATGGGTGTGTGGTTGTTTCAATGTGTAGCACTTTCAATTTAAAATACTTCGAAATCTGTTGGTATAAATGCAGCGTCAGCATCCTGTATTACATTTTATATTAAGTTCTATGCATCGTGCGACAGCAACGTCTGAATGCTTTATCAGGACTGAGGAGTTCCTCTGCTGTGAGCATATGGAGAAGGTCTGACCCCCCGCAGCCAACAGGAACCGCCGCGGAGTCAGTGCTGCAGCACTGCTCTGCAATCGCTCCGCTTCTGCCCCGTGGCTGGCACAGGCTGCCCAGGGCGGTGGTGGAGTCACCATCCCTGGAGGTGTTCAAAACACGTGTGGACGTGGCGCTTCGGGACACGGTTTAGTGGGCTTGGGGGTGTTGGGTTGGTCTTGTTGACCTTAAAGGTCTCTTACAACCTGAATGATTCTGTGATTCTGTGGCTAATCCAGAGAAAATGAATGTAGACTTTTTTCCAATATGTATTCTAAAGCATTTTGCAAACCTGGAGAAAAATCTATTACATCAGCAATTTATTCCAGAGTATATTCTGATAAATAGTTTCAGATTTACATCACTGTAAGCGATTTCTGAATTTGGCCCAGGATGCATGTGCAAGGAATTGCAGCAAATACCTGGCTTACAGAAAGCATGTCGTGTTTCACTGGGCAGCCTGTTCATGCCACTAGAAATATTTATACAACACAGCTTAAGATGTGCCAGAAGTAAAACGTTTCCAGATGCACATCCTTACAGATTTCCGTTCGGTTGCTTCATAGTTCTTTATCAAAGTACACACAGGCCACATTACAAAAACTAAGCTGGTTTTGAGCTCGTTGCTGAATTCTTTGTGTTGACTCATGCTGTGTCAGAAGAGTGAGATGGTGACTACTTTACAAGCCCCATGTGGTGCCTTGGGAGAGTCTTTTGTTGAGCAGCCTTGCAAGAGAATAATTAACATTTTTAAGCCATCGTTAGTTCTGTTCTTCCCTTTCCTTTGTTTGCTATCTCAGTTTACACAGCAGAAAGAAGCGCTGCGTTTTCACAATGGAGTCACTGAAGTTTTCAAGATGATGGAGGACGGGGATGAGATAAATCTCTCCTCTCCAATTAGGCTTTTCCCCCCGTGCTTCCCCTCCTGAAATAAGTGGCTTATTGCAGATTATTTCAAGAGCATGAAGTGGAAAAGAAAGATTGCTGCATTGGTATTTCAGTGTATTTGTTCTCTTTCAGTCTACAGTTGGCTCATTGCAGCCACTAAAAGATTTTTTCACAGAGTGGAGAAGCTCCTAGGCTTTCTGTTCAGCGTCATCCACATGCCCTTGTAATGTCCTGCACAGACCCACCCAGAGCAGAACTATCGCTGTTTTGCCCATCTTGTGCCACAGGCGAGAGGAGGATCGGGGCACGTCAGGACTGGGCACATTGCTGGCCGTGCTCTGCTCTACCATCCCCTGCTCACAGGGACATCTTGGCCCCTCACTACAAGAAGGACGTTGAGGTGCTGGAGCGTGTCCAGAGAAGGGCAACGGAGCTGGGGAGGGGTCTGGAGCACAAGTCTGATGGGGAGCGGCTGAGGGAACTGGGGGTGTTCAGTCTGGAGAAGAGGAGGCTGAGGGGAGCCCTCATCGCTCTCTACAACTGCCTGCGTGCGAGGGAGCCCACCAAGGCAGCCGGGGAGTGCGAGGGACCCCTCTGCTGCAGCCCGGCCGCCCGTCTCCCACGCGAGGACGGGGAGAAGAGCCGGGCTGTGGGGCTGCTGCCCTCCAGCACCCTCTTGCAAACAAAGCCGACGTGTGTCCAAGACCTTCGTCGTGCGGTCATCGTCTTCCCGTGTGTTGGGAAGCCCATTTCTCTGCACGTTCTGCTGGAAAGGGAAGAAAACCTTTGTCTTTTGGAGCTTCTCGGGTGATGCGAGTTGTGCTTCCCGTTCTGCCTTGCCATCCTTCCTTCAGACAGCCTAAAATCCATCAGGAGATGGCCTCCATCGGGCAGAGCGTGGGGGCACGCGAGAGCCCCCGTTAAGTTAAACCTTGGCATTTGGCCCAGCCGAGCTTGTTCTCGGAGGCGATGGCCGGCGGCGTGAAGTTGTCCCGGGCGTTTCGGTTCTTGTGCCGGGTTGAGAGAGGCTGGGGGGGGGGGGGGGCCGGGTGGCGCGCGGCTTCTGCTCCCTCTCCTTGGCTAACGCTTCTCTGAAAAGGCCCGAATGGGACAACTTCGGTGTGATGAACTAATGTCCCTGGCAAGGGAGGGTAGTTTCGCCACCGCTGCGTAAATCCGTGTTTTCTTTGGGCTGCAGCGCGTGGCTGCAGACCTGCGAAGCCCCCACGCAAATCAGCAGGAGGGGTTTCTGAGCGGTCCTGGCAGTTCCCTTTGTGTTGGCAGCGAGTAACTTGGTTGCTGTTATTTAACACCGACGCTTGTTTAAGTGTGAGATCACAATCTGTTTTAAAATTAAATAACGGGCTTTAAAACACATTGAATTATACAGTGTTATTAATTGCCTCAAAAGGAATATCCTCTGGCTTTTCCCATACTTGCAGCTGCAAGTATGCTTTCTGTAGGTTTCCCTGAGCAAGTCGGACGTTCAGTTTACATTGCAGATGTACAACCCGTACTTCCCTGGCTTGTCACGGGCAGAATAACATCGCGTTTACCTGGGTATGTTTTGTGTGAGCTACATCAGTCCTGTTGTCGCTGTGGTTTTGGAAATGCTCATATTAATGTTCATATTAAACATTTGTATTAGTGCTTCTCACAGGGGGCTGAGTTCAGAGCCGCTATTCTTTCTTTTAAAAAAAAAATAAAACCAAAGCGGTCCCCAGCCACTAACTCCTGCTCCGCTGGGGGACCCAGCTGGTCCGCAGCGCTGGAGCGTGTTAGCAGAGACCAGCACCTTCTGGATCACTGAAAAAACCCCGAGGGAGGGCTGGAGGTGATACAAGGGGTTCAGCTGCTGGGAAACGTGCCGGGCAGGACTGCTGAGCGCGTTGCTGGCCAAAAAAAAGGCGACAAAGAAAATCCCAAAGCAGTCCCCTGCCGCCTGCAGATTAATGTATAATTTATCTATTAGCTGATGATGATGATAGAGGGAGAGAGACGTCCTGCTTAGCACGTTTGCCCCAGCAGGCTGCTTGTCCGCAGGAGACGTATGGAACAGGACACTCACCGGCGGCCCACGGCGCGTCCCGCTGCGATTTCGCGTTACGAGCTGTTAACCGTGCGGTGGTTCCCCTCATGAGTCAGTTTGCTTTTTCTCGTTATCGGCCTAGGACCTGGACCACGTGCAGATGCACCTGGAAGAAGTGAGGTTCTTTGATTTATTTGGCTACAGCGAGGAAGCGGGAACCTGGCAGTGTTTTATGTGCAATAACCCTGAAAGGGCGACAGGTAAGCGGTCTGCGTCCGTCGCTGGTGGGCCGCGCGGTGGTGGAGCTGCGGCGCGTGGAGGACGGAGCGAGGCTCCCGGAGAACTCTGGGATGGTGGCAGAGGCTGGGGAAAAGGGAAAGCAAACTTTCCAGCATAGCATAGGCAGTGTCTCTTTTAATTGGAATTCGCCATTAAACTCCTCTCGTCTCAGCATCTCTGACGAGACTCAGCCAAGCACAAACCTTAAGTGCTTAGAGGAACACGATCCAAAATTAACGTAGACTCATAAATCTGCATAACTACTAGCCCCTGGGGAGCAGGAGGGATCTGCACCCATCTTGCAGTGTCCAGATAAGAGAGTTGCATCTGGGGGACCACGTCCCACGTCCTCTGGCATCTGCACAGGTGCCGCGTGTCAGGGGATGATGGCATGGATGCTGCATCGGATTCATGTCTTCGTTCTCAAAAGTATTTGCTTTAGCATAATTCAGTGCATAGTATGCATCTGCTTAGGAACAAGGACGATACTCAAGAACAGCCGTAATACTTCAGCTATATTAGAAAACAGGGTGAGTGGAAAATACACTTTTTCCCAGATAAAAGATCCTGGTGACCTTCTTTTTTTCAAAGCTTTGTGATACCCATGTGTTTTAGATCACTGAAATTCAGAGGAAGGGCCTTTTTCTTAGACATTTTTGCCACTTTGTAAAAGCCTGCACAATTCTGGACAAGAATTTTGAATATTTTGGCCAAGCCTTTGAATAATTGGCTGTTTCAGCTATTTCTTTTAACAGCTACCATCTTTTTATATCTCATCAACCCTGAATTTAGTAAGTCTTGCAAGAGTGGCACAGACTCTGCTGCAGGCCGAGCTGCCCGTGCTCATTTCACGGGTGTTTGACCATCTTTCTCCTTCTACATCTCTCACGGGGCTCAATGACCATAAAAGAAATCATGCTTTGAGCTGAAATTTCATCTCGGTACCGTGTTCTTACTGTGGTTTGTCCATCACATCAGCGATAGATGTACGTCAAGCTGCAAGGAAAATGAGTCTGTCTTGCTTAAAACTTCAAAGCTTAATAAAATAACTTCGTTTTGAGTTTTCAAAGACATTTAGCTAGTGCAAAAAGGGGAGTGTTTGTAACGAGCTATTGATTATGCTGGTAGGGCAGCTGTCTCAGAGTTAACGGCCCAGATGAAGTTGGCAAAGGCAATCCTTGAGGGTGACGTGAGGCACCATTTCCCTGTTGACGCCATGGGTTTTGCTGATGACACTAATCTGGAGACATCAAAGGACAGCTGACACCTTGCTTCCTTGTTGCCCTTCTGCCAAAGTGCCGTGTCCTCCAAGGAGAGGTCTGCGAAGGGCTGGAAGCAGGATGCGGTGCAGGGAGGTCCGTGTGACACACCGCCGTGGCTCTGCTGCCAGGAGCGTGGTGTTGGGGCTGGGATCCAGACCCCACCGCTACGACCAGTATAGAGCCGGTATTTTCAAACGGATCTGAACTTAAGGCAAAGGGCAATAAAAGAGTGCAACAGCAGGCGGCAGTTCCCAGGGAGCTCTTCAGTGCTCTTTGGTTAGCACAACGAGAGCTTACGGAAGCGGGGGCCGTCTCCGTACCGCTGACAAGGGGCTCTTGAGTCTGTTTGCAGAGCCCTCGAAGGGACGTCTCGAGTAGGGTAAACTGTTTACTCTGCCTGACGCCCGAGGTGCTCGGGAAGCGGGAGCCTAACGCCCGCCGCGGAGTGCCTGCGGCAGGGAGCTGGCACGCCGCCTCCCGCCTGCTCATCGTCGTCTCGGTCTGGTGAAAAATCACGTCGCGGTGCTGTAGGCTGTAGGTTTGGTGTCGCAATATCCCACAGAGACGAGGGAGGAGGTCACATCTCTTCTAAGGGTTCCCCGTTTCCCCGAGCTGCTGTGAAAAGGCTGCAAGGAAATGCACGTACGGTTTTCCGTTTACACGCTTGGGTCGACAGAAAGGTTTAATGTGTTCAAACCTCTGCCCCCCAGCCGGAGCCGTGTCCCCGCGGCAGCGCAGCAGTGCCGTCCTTCCCAAGGAGTGCCAAAATCCGCCCTGCGTGGAGACGTGCGGGAGCTCTGCCCACATCGAGCTCGCCCGGCAGCTCCGGCCACGAGTTGGACTTTCATTCCTATATTCTGGGTCGTGCACAGCCCCTTGTGAATTATATTGCCTCTTCTAGGAGTGGAAGCACAAATAATTTTTTTTAGCGTTACCTTTTATCGAGCTTGTATCCGTATGATGCCAACTAAAGCCCCATGGGGGAAAAAAAGCAAATACAGCATTAAGGCTTTAAGTGAAATGCTACCTTCTCAGCAGATGCAATAACTTCAGATGGTGCTTTCTTTTTCATAAAAAAGTTCGGGTGTAGGAAAGGAATGTGGAAGATGGTGCTCAATGGAATAAAATTCTGCAGGGGAATGACAAATTCACCTTTAGTGTTGGTGACGTAGAGCTGTGGCAGCTGGGAAAAGTCGTACCGAAGTGGGAGACGCTCCAGGGTCTTTTTGGGTTTATAAGATCTGAGGCAAGAGAATTCAGAGATCTCCTTGAATTGGTAAGAAATGTAAAGGCTGTAAATAAAACACCTTTTCTTTTCATGCCACAGTGGGACAGACCCTTTGAAATCTCAAATACTTTTGAAAGGCAAGAAAGTAATTTCTCCCTCTCAGCAATGCTGTTTAGCAACAAAATTCTTCTTAAAGAAGGAATTCAGAGGCAAATTCTTTTTCTATTATTGTCTTTTGTTTCGTGTTAATGTTGGGTTTTGTTGCATTTTTTGGATGCCGTGTTGCAAGATGCCATTTATCCTCCAGACTTAGGAAAGCATTATGCCTTAAAGCCTCGATCTTGCCTTAGGATGCCAGATCAATGATGGTTTTTTCAGACATAGCTGGGAGGATTTTTAGAGCCAGACTACACTCGGAGGCTCAGTTTGTGAGGAAAGAGGCAGTTATGCTTAAGCAACGTGATGGATATACTCAAAGTGGCAATTAATCCTGAGAAAGTTTGAATATTTCTCATGCATTCTTCTCATTGCAAAGCATTTCTTATACAACCTCACTTTTCCTGAACTGCTGTTAAATCATCCCAAATTGCTTTTTCCTGCCACCCAGGAAGAGCATTCCCACAAATCCTACTCATCTGCTCAAATACAGGTATGTGCCCTGACTGCAGCTGGTCTCTCAGCTAGGAAAACCAGGTTGCACTTTTTTTTTTTTTTTTTTTTTTAATTATGACCATTCGAGCACAGATACAAGGCATTGAAATTTTGGTAAATGCAGTGTGTGCCTCTTGTTAGGAAAAGCTGGCCTTTAAGAGCCTCATTTCAACATAACCTCTTCTATTGACAGTTGGCTTCACGAGCCCTTGCGCAAAAAAATTCAGTAAAACCACTTGATAGCCGGAGAGGGAATCGCAGTGCATTCCCTGTTCTGGAAGCTTACAAAGAAATTGCAGTAATCCCTGCGGGCTGCAGAAGAGACATTGTGCCCATGGGCAATGGTTCGGGTAAAACTCAGGGGTTTTTTATGAATTCCTCTTTAAAAAAGCAATTCGCTCAGAATAGCCTACACCATATTAACTTCTGAATACATTTATCTTTTGCTAGTGGTGGTGATTATCTAGTGAACTGAAATATCCCAGCTATAACGCTTGCTTGAAAATTATAAAAAGTGGCATTCAGTAGTGTGTCCTTTCCAGGTTTTCAACAAAACCAAGTGTGATGATTAATGAGAGAGACTGAATCCATATTCCCTTAGGTTAATTGCATTTATCTTCGTCTGCCTGCCACCCACACATTCCATTCCTTCAAGTTAATAGGAGTTTATTATCATTGAGATCATTCATGATTGGACTGAATTTTTGTGGATGATTTTATGTTTCATCAAATGCAAGATTTAATCCTTTGGTTTTTATCTGTCTTGAGTTCATCTTGGAAGAGTTTGGAGTTTTTACTTCTTATTCAGTACCCAAACTGCTTAAAGCTTGATGCACTGTCGTTCTGCAAAGAAAGCAAGGTACAATTACTAGACAATAATTTAAATGGACACTTTTATCAATGGCTACTATTCAGGGTTAAATTGATTTTGGAGTTAGTGTCTCTATATTAAGATGGTTTAAGAAGCAATGGATATTATAGTAAATAATTTTTCATTTTGAGTTTGGGTAGTATTTTTAGCTTTATTGTGTGTGCTGCAGGAAAAAAGTGATGACAAATAAGTAGTAAATATAACCTTTTGAATCCTTTAACTCCTTTTTTCAAGCTAAAGATCTCATTATACATGCCAGCATACCACCTCACAGAGTGATTTCAAACCCAGAGATTATGTGATCACTTAGTTTGACCCTCTATAAAACAACAGTCGAAGAATATAGTCCAATAATGCTTATGTCAAAGAAATGTTTTCTCTTTGATCTGTATTACTTTTGCATATTTTCCTAAAGATGTCTAAACCTGATTTTTAAAAGTCAGGTGAAGGAGAACCCATGGCATGCCTAAGCTGTTGCTCAGGTAATTTAATCACACTGTTAAAATGTGGGTCTATGTCTAGTCTATCTCTAAACACTGCATCACATTATGCCCTTCCCTGCTATGCAGAAAATCTCTCTTTGTAGACTTTCTCATGTCACATCTTGAGCTTTGCTTGGGCAAATTAAGGAGAATGCACTTCTTTAGTTTCCCGTGGTATGAATAATCACATGAAAGATCAGTCTTAAATCATTCTTGTCTCGCTTTTCTGAAGTCTTTTAATTTGTCCTTATTCATGCAAGGTGAAGAAATCAAAACTAGACATAATTTCCCAATAAATAATATGTGTATAAGGAACATACATGCTCCAATTTGCAGTTGATTGTAAAAAAAATCTTCTAACTGTATTAGAAGTGCAGAAGCTTCTTTCATATAACCCCCCTGCTCTGCCATGGAAAGAAGGGGGGTCACCAGCTACTGGATTTCGTTTGGGGGAGAGTTCAGACAGAAGAGTAAAGCTCTGCGTTTCTGAGGCAGCGTGGATTTACTCATGATGTCTCTTGCTAACAGAGCTCCATGCACTTACTCCTACTCTGCGCACAGCCGGTATTGAACGGCTACAGTGGTGACTGAATAAAATCCCAATGAAGATCGGGACAGGCTCCACCGGGATGTTTGGGGGCTGAAGCTCTTGCCCTGTGAGGAGGAGCTGAGGGACAAGGGCTGGTGCAGGCAGAGCTGAAGGGGGACTTCATAGTAGTCTGTCCATAACTACAAGGAGGTCATCAAGAAGATAGAGCCAAGCTCTTTTCAGTGGTGTGTGGTGGGAGGGCAAGAGACAACAGGCATAAATTGGAGCAGGAGAGGTTTAGACTACCTACAGGGGAAAACTTTCCCACCGTGAGGACGATCAGGCATTGGAACAGCTTGCCTAGAGAGGTTGCTGAAATTTCCGAGTCCCAGATGGATAAATTCATGAGCAACCTAGGCTGACCCCAGCGGTGACCTTGCTTTGAGCAGGAGGTTGGATGAGAGACCCCTTGCGCTCCCTTCCAGCTGAATTATTCTGTGATTCTGTGAGGTTAACCGCAATGAAAATAAGCAAAGGGACTTAGAAAAATATTGAAAAAGAGCTTCATTCTTATCTTTCATGAATCTTTTTCTTCTAATCAGACCCTCAGACATACTGGCATCAGATTCATTACAACGGCTTTGGAAGCTGACATCAGAATTCCCCATGGGCTTCTTTGTGGACGTACACTAGAAGTGCTCTGTTAGCATTGCTTCCAGCCACCGGGTGCTTAAAGAGAGATCAACGTTTCTTTTGTAAATCCTGTTTTTGAAAGATTTGGGCCATAAAAATCCACTTTAGGCCAAAATTGCAATTTTCACTTCCTTTCTCATGTTGCATTCCTGACCACCAACCATCTCAGTATCTTCCGGTCCTCAAGCTTTTTGTGCTTTACATCTTCTTAGTTTGGGTTAAAGCATGTTCCTACTGCACTGGAATCGGTATCGAAGCCATTCCCATGGGACCAGGAGCCAGGTAGATGCACAAGACCCAGGCACTGTGCAACTGTCTTTTCTCATCAAGTCCTTCTTTTGCCGTATCTAGATGTTTATAGAGTTGTCATCATGCTCTGAAAGTTACTGTGCACGTTATTAATTCTTTAGAGTTACCATGTAGGAGTAAAAAGACTTCTCCTGTCCTATCTTTGTCATTTTTTATTAAAGTGAAGTTCTCTCCTCTTTCTTTCATGCACACTCTAGGAAAGCTTGCCACTTGGTGCTGCTGGTTTGAGTTTCTCAGATTCACAGCTTTTTGCTGCGTCTCTCTCACTGGGTTGACTTTGTCATAGCGGTTCTGACACTTCATCTTGGGAGACGATATGGAGCCAAACCCTGTTATTATCACCCACACGCTACTGAGATGGTAATTTCCTGACACCAAACTGCATATTCTCATTGTGAGAAAACATCCTCCACCAAGTGAGTGTGCATGTGAACGGCAAATTATGGGAATGACAGGGATATTACCCTGTACATCACTAAGTTAGAAATTTGATGAGGCATTTGCACAATAAGCAAAATATCAGCTTGGTTGCTGTTTAAAACTAATGAAAACAATTAAAACTTTTTATCTGTTCTCACAAATCTGACAAATTATAATGCTGATTTTATAAACGGGGAACAAAATCCCCAGAAGCCGAAGCGGTACGAGAGCAGGAGGACTCGTACTCAGACCTGTTAGCTGCCAGCCCGATGAGCCCTTTTGCTCAGCTCCCAAAGAGGAATGACTCTTAAGGGTGACCTTTATGGGTATCCCAGCAAATCTCAGCTGCAGAAATGCCAGATAATACCTGATACAGCCTTAGAAAGCTGTTTAGAAAGAAAAGCCGCCCTTTTGTTCCCAGGAGGTGTTTCCCCCCAAAGCCGCTGCGGTGTCCCCCCCAACGGGACGCCCGTGCAGCCGCAGGCAGAAATGACCGCACGGTCCCGCCAAGGCTCACCTCGAGTCCGACAGTTCGTTTGCAGAACCAAATTTATCTGAAAAAAACCCGACCCAAACCAGCTTTTTCCCTGTTTAAAAGGGATTATTGTTTTCTCCAGCACTTTTTTGTTCAGTGGCATTTGGCGATGCCTCGTGTGCACCTTGTTACCTGCGTGGGCTGGATTTCAGCTCCTCTTTCTGCTCTGTGGGTTAGTTGTTACTGTGGAGCTTTGCCACAGGATGCTCCTTCTCTTGTCTAGAAAATGGGGACTGTGCCTATGCAGGTTTTTTTCCCGTCGACTCATCGGCGGTTAACCCTACGTGTTCTGTATGAGTGTGTATTCAGCACAGACCCCATGGCGCGAGGGCACCTGCCCTGGACCGATGCTTCCGAAACCCACGTCAGGGAGGCGGGGGGATGTCTGGGGGTTTTGGTCTGCCCTGATTCGGGTTTTCCTGCAGGGAGAGATTCCCCGTGGCCTTTTCCATCCCCCCTCTGCACAGGCTGTTCAGCCGAGGCTTTAAACAGCTCCAGCCCAGATGCAACGTGCAGCCCCAGAGGCACCACTTCGGGTGCTGCTCCTCTGCACGTCCCCCGCAGCAGACCAGGGCGCGGAGGGGGGACGGAGGCTGCCAGCAGCCGCCCTCAGCGAAGAGGGATTGCAGAAGCGCCACGTCGCCGCACGTCGTGACGTCCTCATGGCCGAGGAAAACTTTAAATCCCCTCAGCTTTGCCTTTTCTTGGTCCCGTTTCCAAGGATTTTCACGTAAACTGAATATTTATTTTGAAACCGCCTCCACCCCAGCCAGGCTTCTCTGAAAGGCTGGGGAGGAAAGATTCCCAGTTGAGGAAATCTCTAAAACAAGTGAAAACACGTATCTCTAGTAGTTCTGAAGACAGTATTTAACAGAATTGCAAAGGGACACGTTGTAAAATGTGGCTTTGTCCCGCTGAAGAGCGTGTTGCGAAACGGGTGCAGCCCCAAAGCAGCGTCCCTGTAGATTTGTGCCATTTTGCAGCGACAGAAGCGATGCAGGGAGGAAAGCAAGCCCCTGTTCTACTTCGTCCCGCGCCAGGTGGGGTGGCGTGACGCGTCGGTGCTGGCCTGCGAAGGACGGACGAGA
>NW_010566373.1:0-715 GCF_000687285.1 Phaethon lepturus
CGCCTTTCCCACGGGAGCGGCCAGCTGCTGCCCCACGGGGACCATCACCGGGCTGGGGGGCACGAAGGCTCCTCGGAGCAGCACTGCCTTGGGGGAGCCCCCAAACCGCTCCCCCCAGTGCAGCCCCAGCCCCGCAGCAGCCCTCGCCCACCGGAGCATCCTGCCAGGAACCGCAGGGCAGCCGTGGCTCCTGTGGGGCAGAGCTCGGTGCAGAGGGGCTGGCTGAGGGGCACCGTGGATTTTTCAGCCCCCCTTGCCCCCAGGAAAGCCAGAGCCCTGCCCTGTGCCTCAGTTTCTCCGGCTGTTGGACAGAGATAACTCCATAAAGGGATTTGAAACCTGCTCCTGAGATGGGCCGCGTGGGACCGCGTGTATCTAGTGCTGCGTGTGAAGGAGGGAGATCTGCCGGGGTTGCTGCTGCATCGCGCCCGGCAGGCAGCTGGTGCCGATGACATTTTATTGCTTGACTCCGAGGAGCAAGGGGTTTTCTCTTTCTTTACAGGTCAAGATGAGCTAGAAGTGTCTGCATCGCCACTGGAAAACCTGGGCAAGCCTCTCACAAGCTGGGAGGGGGTGAAAAACTGGAGGAAACCTCAGAGCGGTGTGGTGTACACCCCGGTCCCGAGGGGCTGGGCTGTGGGAGACACGGGGACATCTGCGCCCGCGGGGCAGGAGGCAGCTCTCCTCGCCCCGAGCCCTGGCGAGATGGGGCCAG
>NW_010566373.1:755-1317 GCF_000687285.1 Phaethon lepturus
CTGCCCAGCGAGGCAGGCAGAGCCCAGGCACCCCGTCTCCTCCAGACCCTGTGCCACCGTGGGAGCTGTGCCCAGGCACAAGCGTGGCTTCTGACCCAGCCTGGGACCTGGGCTTCGGCTCGGGTCAAGCCTGGCATCCGCAAACGCTGCCTGCTGCTCGGCTGCAGTGCCTCCTCCTTCCCGAGGGTACCCAGGCGAGCCTTCCCGGGCACTTCGCTTTGAGTTTCTCCTGGAGTAAATGCATCCGGAGGCTACGCAAGCAGCGACAGAAATTACAGTGAAGAACAGATAACCTTACCTGGCCAGGAGCTAAAAGCCTTTCTGTGACCTTGGCGAGAGCCCTCGGGCTGGGACAGCAGTCCCAGGGAGCCCTGTGCTGCAGCATGACCCTTCTGTGGATGCTGCAAACCAGGCTGGTGGGACTGGGACCACTCCTGTCCCCAAAGCGGTTCTGCAGGGCACCAGCAGACACAGCCCATTCAACCCCTTCCCCATCCGCCCTTTGTGGGCGCAGCCCTGGGACAAGCCTGGTGAAGCCCACGGTGCTGCCCGCCTGCGAGAT
>NW_010566374.1:0-402 GCF_000687285.1 Phaethon lepturus
GTCCGGGCTCCGCGAGCGCTCACCCCTCAGCTTAACCCTGAGCTCGCCGTGACGCCGGAGTCTGAGCGCCGGACGTGTGAATATACCTGCTTTCTTCTATTCTTCGTCTTTTTGTTCGGTTCTTGACTCTGAAACACCCCGTGACATCACCGAATCACACACAATCGCAGAGTCATTAAGGTTGGAAAAGGCCTTTAAGATCATCAAGTCCAACCATCAACCCAACACTGCCAAGCCCCCTAAACCATGTCCCGAAGTGCCACGTCTACACGTTTTTTGGACGCCTCCAGTGATGGTGACTCCACCGCCTCCCTGGGCAGCCCGTGCCAATGCTTGACCACTCTCTCCGTAAAGAAATTTTTCCCAACGTCTTCCATCGCAGGCTGCGGCATGGGTGGCGGG
>NW_010566374.1:442-874 GCF_000687285.1 Phaethon lepturus
GCGGGTGAGGGTACGGTTTGTTAGCTGAAGGGCTGAAGCTGAAGGGCTGAAGCTGAGGCTCTCCTCTACCACCGAGAGACTTGCTGAGGGTCATCAAATCCAGAAGGAGCTCCCTCTTCAAAATAAAGGGCTGGGATTCAGCATCCTGCGACCCTCCGTGCTTCACTCCCGACCACCGAAAGGTGCCTTTTTACCTTCCTCGCCAGAGCGTGGCAATACTTGACTATCTAAATGCCCTTTCGGTCCCTGCGGGTAGAGCGATGACAACCTCAATAAGCGACGACGCTGGGACAGGAAGGCTTTCTCCCAGCCCGTTCCGGACCAGAAGGCCAGCACCTTGGCCCAGCTCCAGCTGGAGGACCTCATGCAGACAAGCAGCTTTCCTTGCCCGCCTCGCGACGCGCGCCGAAGCCGCCCGAAGGCAAGCGGCCC
>NW_010566375.1:0-5547 GCF_000687285.1 Phaethon lepturus
TAATATATACAAATATATAAATATATATATTTAAGCAAATGGATTTCCTGGAGAACTATGAAGGGAATTGATTTTCTCCCCTTTGATTTCTCTTGTTTCTCATTGGGGTTTGTTTTTTGGGGAAGAGGGTTTTTGTGAACTGTTGAGACTTCCAGTTCAACATTGTTTAAAGGATGTGGAGGGGAAAAAAAAAAAAAAGAAGAAAAATCAACAAAAACATGAAAACCTTTGTGATGTACAAAACCTGTAAATAGTCAAAGATAACTTTCTCTTTTCTAACAACAAATTATTTCTGTCACTTTATATTCAAAAATAAAGAAACCTAACACAGAATATCAGGGTTAAAAAAAAATTGGAACCCATAATCAGAACATTTTCTTGGTTGTCTTTGTTCATTTTGTTCTTAACTTGGAGAATGCCTGGCAATTTTGCTGCATGTGTGATGCTTTATAAACACAAAATGGGGATGAGTTGAAATTAGGAATACACAATTCTAGGTGAGATGAGCTCTTGCCCTAGTGTTCACTAGTAGATGTGCGCTGAGGCTAGTGTCTTGGGGTTACATGGGAAGAGTGGATGAAGAAATAGCTTCCAGCACGTTTCACATTCAAGAAGCACAAGCACATACTGAGGCAGAGGCATAGATGGGAGACTGTCTCCATGGGTTCAGTCTCCCCTTACGTCGCTTGGAAACTGTTGGGGGGCTGCATGCTGAAGGCCACTATGAAGCTGCTGATAACACTGCTAAACAGCCTGTGGGATTTTGGAGCTGTCTCGAATTGCTCCTGTCAGGTCAGCAAGCATGAAGGCATTGCCACATTTTCTTCATAAAACAAAGCCCAGATTTGGGCTATAGAAGAGAACAAAGATGGTAGGGAAGTCTCCAATGATGTCAATTCATCTTGGCACCAGCCGTTAGTCATGACCCCCAAGACTACAGGGAGGTTGAGGGAAGAAGTTCATCTTTGCAGAGGTTACCATGGACCAACCAGCGGAAAAGGCCAAAGAGGTTATTTATAAAGAAGTGCTAAGAAGTGACAGGTTTTGGAAACACGGACCAGTGGGTCACCTTTAATGGTGAGAGGGCAGTCAGCTATTTTTAGGGGAGCTAAAAATAAAGAAATTGGACTAGCTGAGCTAGTCAGAGGATGCTAGACTACCTGTGGGGTGCAATTAAAAGGATGGAACACAGCAGAAACACTCAGATGCAGCAAGCCAGATTCAGAATAGGAAAAGCAGTGTTCAGCCAAGGAAGATCATAACAGCTGACAGAAATTAAACATTAGTAAATGCAGGTAATTGTTAAGGGAGCAAGATTATGAGCCAGGGAAAGAAAATCTCTGGCTAGTAGATGTAAAAGTAGATTATAGATACATAAACACATAAATACGTGTTTATTGAGAATCCTAAAAATCGATGTTAAGCACTAACTCTGAAAGGTAAGTCAATAATAGCACAGGAGAGACTGAAAGGCTTAATACTCAGTTTTGATATGAAGCTGGAGGGACAGTGGGTAATGTCAGCACTGCCATTCATCACCAGAGGAAGTGGGACATTACCTAAGACCCAACTGGGTGCCTTTCTGGGGGATGCAGCGGGGTACGTCAGCTCCGGGCCTCCACTTGTCATAGCTCTGCATCCCTTGCGGTACCTGCCCTGTTCCCTTATCAGCTGTAAGTCACTGGGCTTGCTGCAGTGAAATGACTCAGCTGCTCATGTGGATGGTCTTGTGACAGTGGTTCTTCCCAACCTCAAAATCCACCAATGCAATAGTGACCTTAGTGATACCAGAAGGAAAAAAAAAAAAAAACAACCAAACAAAAAACGTGGATATCAGGGTTTTATTTTTCAGTTTCAACCTATGTGCTTTATCTACCAAGGCAAAGGGACTCACCGTTGGATTTCAGAGTTCAAAACAGCACTATTTTGACGGGGAATCAATTTTTTGGTGTGGGTTTGTTTTTTTTTTTTACTGTGGCTTAGTGCAAAAATGAAAGGTGATTGTTTTGGGCCAATTCCAGCAGCACCTGATGTTTTTTTGTTAAGAGAATAAAAATCTCTTTTCCAGGTCTGGGACAGAGTTGCATTAATTCTCACTCAAATGCAGGACACTGTCATCAAAACTGGCTAACTTCCAACACATACCTGACATATTGTATAGGTTGTTCAAACTTTAGCTCTTGCCCCAGGTTCATCTGCCAAAGGAAGGGGGGTATTTCACTAGATTTCTCTTGCTAGCCAGAACTAAGTCTTGGCTGGAGCTGCAGGGGAAATGTGAAGAGTTTGAAAGTTTCAGTTTCATTCTTTTACCTTTTCAAAACAGGAAGATTTTCTACCTCTTCAGTACCGTTCATAGCATTTCCTCCTTCTTTTGTTACTGAAATTGCTAATTGACAAGTTCTGTTTTGCAAAAAGAAATGTCTGCCAATTTAGTTTCAGGCTTGAAAATATTCACCTTTTGGACAAGCTGCACACTTAAAAACTGCTAATCGAGTAAAAACAATTGAAGCAGGAAACTAAATGGAGTATGTGAGTGAAAAGCAAAGAGAATCATCAAAAGGGAGTAAAAAAGTATTCAAGCAGTGGAAAAATATTTCTCAGGAGTTTTTTATTTCTATGAATTTCACTAAAATAAAATCCAACCAGAAGTTTTCAAATGGCTCAACTGACAGCACTTTAGCTGAAGCGAATGATTTTAAAGAAGTCTGGAGATGCTATCAGTGAATGAGATAGTGACCAAAAAAATTGAGTTCTCTCTCTGAATCTCCCAGATGCACAACAAGAGGCTGGGACTGCAAAGAGATTGATTCATTTTCCTCTGTAGAGTTTTTTTTTACTTCACCTCAGCCAGAATCTGGTGGCCCAGGACTAGCTATGAAAAAATGAGTAAAAGTATGGGGGGAAATAATCATATTATCACTAGCCTTATGATACTCAAGTTTGACACATATAGGTTTATTCTGATGTTATCAGCACTCACTGACTCCTTTGGTTCTTTGAAGAGCCAAGGTTTACAGAAAAGCCTTTAAACACAGCGGAGGAAGACAGTGGTAGAAAAGAGGTATTCACTGCTCCATCCAGGGTCTGCTACTCTTGCCATGTAGGTGGGGATGCACCTCCCTAACATTAGGTGTCTAACAGCGGGCATCTCCAAGCCTCTTTCCTTGGTCATGGCACAGCAGGAGGTGTTTCTCAAACATAAGCTATTCTGTCGTAAAGCCAGTGTCCGGGGCACAACTGCCCTTGGATGAGCATTTCTCTTGATAATTGTCCAGATGATTGATGCTGGTGTGTGTGTATATATGTGAGTATGTGTGTATATATGTGTATATATATATACACACACACACATCTGTGTGTGTGTAGGGGCTCACCTAAGCTTTAGGGATTGAAATCTCAGCTATATCCTTAGGTTTTCACTGGCATCTAGACTCAGTCCAGTCAATGGACTCTAGAGAAGTATTTACACCACCTCCAAATAGATATCTCTTTTGTCCCAGACAAATCTCCCACCAAACTCACTGCCTGGGCAGGTCTCTGCTGGGAGTCTGGACCCATAGACATATTCACTGGAAGACAGCTATGGGAAGGTCAACTAAGGTCCACTGCTTGTGTTTCAGGTAAGATGGCAGGGATGATTGGGGGATAAATGCCTCCCTTACGGGTGAGTTGCTCCGAGTGCCAGGCCCTGAGGAGAGAGGTGGGATTTGGATTCCCTTCTGGGCCAAGTTCTCTGCTGCTGGGTAGCCGAAAATGTCAGGCACAAAGGAGGGGAGGGCTGAGTGATGTAAAATGGGAGCAGAATGAAGTGTAATGAGCTCTACTGTCTGAGGCATCTCTTGGCAGCCTGTACTCAATGGCAGATCAATATGCAGCAAAAGGAGTCAGAAAATAATGTGTGTTTGGGGAAAAAATGTAGCTAGAATCAAAGGTACTTAACGAGTGTCGTGGCTGACATCATTGCCTTCAATACAGCAAGTAGATCCCTGCACGTCTGTCCCAAAACACGACCACTCCGCCGTCCTTCAGGACCTAATTCCTGACACTCCCCACAGCACGGTCAGTGCAGCTGTAGCTGAGAAGGAGCTTTGCTTCTGCACCTGCCCTGGGGACCAGCTCTCTTCTGCTGCTCTCTTCTGCTGAGTGCACCACCTCTTTGGGGTGTCCCTCAGAAAACGCTGGCAAATGGACTCAACCCACCAGGAGTGGGCAGGTTTCCCAACTCATTCCCTCATTGCGACTGGGTGCACTGCCTTCCATCTCCATGAGCACCATCTACTCAGATCTTTTCAACATTAATCCCAAGGCATGCAGAAATACGGTTGCTCCAGTAAAGGTCCTGTGCCAGATGCCACGTTCTCCTGTGTTGGGGATGAAACCACTCAGTCATGTGCTGTCAGTGAAATTCACAGAGTAAGAGGGCCCCTTTCTGTCCCAGGAGGACAAGCAAAATTTTAGCAAGCAATTAAAACATATTAGTGTCCTCCTCAACCTTTACTATCTTGGGCTGCCGTCTTGCTTGACTGACCTGCGGGATGCGAACCCTTCGGTCTTCATTATTCTCAAATTAGGAAGGCTTGGTAGAGGACTCTAAAGCAAAAGTCATTGCTGTGGTGCCTTGCATAGGATAAAGCCTTAACGGAAGAGTAAAACTAGGATTCTGCAGGAAGATCAGTTGGTGTAAGAAATACTGCTTTGAGTCAGGACTGAAAAATTTGAATGAAGCTTCAGAGACAGCTGTGATGTTGTGTTTCCCCTCCTCTTCCGCTGTTTTCTGCCACATGAGATGTAAATAAAGCACAGTACAAGTGAAGGGCTTACAGGTCCCCGTGCATTGCTCAGCAGTGTCAGCTGCACAGGGGTGTTTTCCATCTCTAAATCCTGGTGAGCCATCTTCTCAGCTGGTGTAACAGTAGCACAAATGTCTGCAAGGGCATGAAGGACAGTGATGCCTTGTGCTTGCATATGGTTGTGTTCAGTCAGAGACTGGATCTTGACTGATTTAGTGGTTAGTGGGGCCCTAGAAAAACTGCGTTCAAAAGCACAATGCCCCATGACAGTAGGACCAGAGTGACCCGGAGGGGGCTGTGCTGGCTTGCTCCTGCTCTCAGAGGAAAGTTGTGCTCAGCATTGTGTCCTCTGACTCAACTAGCTACAAGCATGTTCAAACATGATAACGTTGCGTAGTATAGAAAAGGACAGTGTCATGGCCCAGTTACAGCTTGTATAATTAATTTCTCCTTATCTAAAAATTCTACCTGTAATTTTGAATGAATATGGCTGGATTTTTTGATCTTTTCCCAACTATGGCTTCAAAACACCAACTTTTTTTTCTCCTGTGACTTCTTAAATATCTTGTGGCTCCTTTATATACATGTACGCATGCATATTTATATTCCTCTTTTTATCTTTTGTGTTGTTCCAGCAACAAAAGCTGTAATTCACTTTGCTTAAATTATTGTGCGATTGTGCAATGTACTATATAGGGCTATATGCAGTAATATCCTGCTAAGAACAGCAGGGTCCTGCACTTTGGCCACAACAACC
>NW_010566376.1:0-14174 GCF_000687285.1 Phaethon lepturus
GCTTCTCCCCCTCGTCGTAAAACCACCTCAAAAACAGACAGGAAAGGTCACCTGTGTCATAAATAGGGGTGACGGAGGGGGACGGGGCTGAGCCAGGTTCCTCCCCACTCCCCTTGCCAGCCCCAGATGCTCATGGCCCGCCTTGCCCGGGGACTCAAATCCCACATCCCACAGTTAACGTGGACACGGAGGAGCCCCATGGCTGCCCCGTGGCTCTCCTGCCCTTCGTGGGAAGAAAGCTGGGTTCACCCTGCCGGGAAAAATTAACCCCCTCCTTCCTCGGAGGGTGCTGGCCCCATTTGCCCTTCCTCACCGGAGGAAGAGTGTGACGCAGCCTTGCACGCTCACCTGGTAGATGTTCCTCCACGCGGCGTTCAGCGCCGAGAGGAACCTCTCCAGTTCTGTAGTGCAACTAAAGTAGAGGACCCAGGGGGGCAGGAACTGCTTGCGGTCCTGAGCGAACTCCTAAACACCAAGAGAGAAGCCGGCCGTTACCACCGTGGTCCTTGCCCAGCCCTGGGCCGTCCGGCCCCCAAGCACCACGCTCACCAAGATACAGTACTCCTTGCCGGCCTCCGTGGAGACGGCGGTGACGTCCGTCAGCTCCACGGTGCCCAGCGAGCGGAAGAAGCTTGTCTGGCAGTCCTCGTGGCAGGTGAAGGCCTTCTCGTCCGTCAGCACAAGGCAGCAAGGGACGCACGGCGTAGGGGCAACACCCTGGGGGATCACCTGCATGGGGTGGGGAAAAGGAGGGGTTTAAAATCTGGCACGAAGGAGCCCCATCTCTATGGGTTGCCCCATGGGGAAGCCCTCCTGGCTGGGAAGAAAACCGCCTGCTCCATCCCCGACAGACATCCCCGCTCCCGTCGGCGGCTCCAGGCGAAGGAGGGGGTCGATGCACCCACCCTTGGGGGCCTGTCCCCGGCTCACCCCCTTGGAGACAGCCTGGCAGAAGTACTGCATCCAGTCCGCCATGTCTTCCTCGTTCTCGGCACTCAGCTCCAGGGAGGGCCGGTCTGTCAGGATCACCTGGAAGGAGTGGGGCCGGTCGGTGGTGTTGGAGCGCCGGCATCCGCCGCACTGCTCGCCGCTGGGAGAGAGGGGGGAGGATGGAGATCAGCGGGACGGACCGGCCAGCGCCAGCCTCCGTCTGCCCTCCCTGCCGCGGCACGTCACCCCTTTTCCCCACAAGCACTCGTGTCCCATCCGTGACATCCCCTGCGGTTGCTCCAAGGACGGGCTCTGCCTCTGCACGTCGTGGTAGAGCCGGAATTGAGTGCGGTGGGTCCTGGCATGGCTCTGGAGGGGTACGTCAGCCCTTCACAGGCCAACTCCCCATCAAAGGGTGGGCTTGGCGTGCAAACACCAGGAGGAACTGAGCCCGTCTCCAGCTACACGCACCGGAGCCAACGCCAACGGGCATCTGTACCCAGCCAGGAGCAAGCAGGGAGTCCTGCGGCACGATCTGCCCCGAAACAGCTCCCTGAACATCCCGAGGAGCTCCTGAACCCCAGATCCCCGCCGAGTCCGGGCCCACATCCCACCAGCCGCTTACCCCATGTTGATGGAGAGCAGAGGGGTGACGTCCGTGCGGTCCGGGTACTGGTACAAGATCCCGTTGCTGCCGTTTGGGAAGATGAGAGAGGCGGTAACCAGAGTCAGCTCGGCTCCGGCAACTGCACAAACACCCCTGCTTTCGGTCCCACAGCCGCTCCTGCCCTGCCCTCCACCCGCACAGCCCCGTGGGGTTGTGCTCCTGCTGCTGGGCAGCCACAGCTGGTGGCTTTAGCCTCCCAGGTGACAAGATGGGTCCTCTCCATCTCCCAAGCAGTTGCTGGGAAGCAAACGGGTCCCAGCATCTTCTCCGATGAGCCCTGGCTGACCTCAGTCCCGACCCACAGCGCCGGCACCCACCTGAGCACCACGAAGCAGGTCTTCCACTGCTCTTTGCCCAGGTAGGAGGTCCCTGCCTTGTAGTGCAGGATGCCATCCTTGGTGACCGCGTTTTCGGTGGAGGTGTAGCTATTGTTGGAGGGTCCCAGCGCCTCGTCCATGGGGTCTTCCCAGTGAACGAGGCCATAGAAACGCACAACCACGTCGCAGGCCTGCGAGAATCAGGCGGAGAAGTCAACAGGAGCGAGTCACCCGTGAGCCTCCGCCACATGCAGTGATGGCCGTGAAATCCAAACTCACCTCGCACTTGGACTCCTGGGCTACGAACTTTGCGAGTGCCAGTTTCTCCATGGTGGCGTCCGTGAGGATACTGGGGTACGGGGGCTCCCGGCACCCTTTGATCATGGCTGACTTCAAGGAGACCAGGAAGAACCTGAGAGGGAGACAGAGATCTTTGATGAGGCCAGAGCAAAGAGCCCTTCATCTCCTTCATGTGCTCTGATATTGAAGGGGCTTCCCTTCAACATGGGCTTCTGGTCTTCCAGAACAGAGGGTCTCGAAATCAGTCTCCGGACGAAAGGTGATGGGTTGCAAAGTCTGAACTCCAGGAAGGAGACGGGCAAGACTGGGAGACGGACGCTCATCCCAACACAGATCCCAGTATGACCACCCTGCGCTGACAGGACGCAGAGAGACCTGGGGAGGTGCCTTGGAACTCAAGACCTCGTCCCTACTCATCCCAAGTGACACAAAGGACACGCAGTCTGCATTGCCCAGTGCCTGCAGGATTTAGCTGGTGGCATCAAACCAAACCCCAAACACCCTCTGGTCACAGGACTTTGTCATGAAGGGCTGTCACCGGAGCCTCCTGCGTTCCCCAAGTCATGCCGGGAGCGCTGGGCAGAGGTCCCGTGCCCCGGGAGGAAAGCGCCGCGCTTGTGCCGCGGTTTGCTGCCCAGTCCCTGCTTACTCGGTGAGAGCCACGTCCGCGGTGTCGAGCAGGAACTGCTTCCTCCGATTGGTGCACACCAGAGTCACCGTCTGCTGATCCAGCCCAACCTGTGCCACACATGACCAGTTAAGGAAGCCGCGCGGGGGACGAGGGGCGGCGAAGCAGGGCTGAACCTGGCTTCTGGCCCCAGGGGAGAAGGTCAGCGGTCGCTCTGCTGCCCATGTGAAGATAGGAGCAAGCTGGGCACCCACAGAGGTGGAATTCGAGGCGGGGGGGTCACTTCAAACTCTCCCAGTCTCAAAGGTTCACTGGCCAAAATGCTCCCTGGGGACAGAGTGCCCCACAGAAACACCCCACCGTGATGCTCCTGACACTCCTGCAGCTGGAAAGGTGAGGAGTGACCCCCCAGTAGCCTCCTGCTCACCCCAAAAGGGCTGACCCGACCCAGGCTGCGCTCACCGAAATGTAGTCCAGCTCATTATAGGAAACGGCCTCCTCCACCATGTACGGCTTCTCCGCTGCCCCTGGCACAGACACAAAGAGCTGCGTGAAGTAGTGGCAAAGGAGCCCAGCGCTGCCCGGATCCTGCAACCAAGCCGTGTCCCAGGCAGCATGGAGCCACAGGGCACGTCCCCCAAGAAGCCCTGGGACACAAGTCAACCTGAGCTCCCTACTAAGACTCTGCCACCGCCCCGGGGGACACGAGGGAACTGGCAGTGAAGGTAGTGAGCTACGGTGCCCTAATTTATGAACAAGCCACCGATCAAGCAAGCCTCCCTCCCCGCAGCTGAGCACAGAGGCTGTCGGGACGGGATACCTTTCCGGATCAGGTACACGTAGCAATCTGTCAGCAGGACGTAGATCAGCTGCAGGTTCCCCTCCATGTGCCCGGTGCTCATTCGGATCATCTGTGCAGAGAGAGAAGAGCTCTCAGCCCATGGCCCATGCAGGCAGAGCGCCGGTCCTTCATGGGAGATGTGTCACGACAGCCTTACCCTGAACAACTGTTCCTCGTTCTCCCGAAAGACATGGATCATCAACAGGAGGAGATGGTTGTTATCCACCCTGTGAAGAGAGACAGCAGAGGATGGACACAGACGTGGGGCTTTGGGGGGGGAGGGGCGTGTCTAGGAACATCAATCCCCTTCTTTATTGAACTTGTCCATGACTTGGGCACCTCTTGGTCCCCCAAGACCTTTTCCTCCTGATCTTGTGCATCATATTCATCCTGGAAAAGGATGGGCTTTGCCCCCAAAACCAAGGACAAAGGGAGAGGTGCCAGCTTTACCTCAAGATTATTTGGAAGATGCTCCCTCTGCTGAGCAAACCCAGCCTCACCTGAACTCGGAGGGATGGGTCAGCTCCGAAGGGCTGCCCTGCCCTTCCTCCACGCCAGAGTCCTCGGCACTGCTCGGGGAAGGGCTGGGCTGCTCCTTCTTCGGCTCGTGGAGAGCCTGGGGGTTGGTGGTTTCTGTCTGGCGAGTTTGGGGTTCATCACTCGCCCCTCCAGACTCCTCTACTGCCCCAACTGCTTCTCCCTCTCTGCTTTCTTCTTCTTCAGGAGCCTCAGGGCTACCAGGAACATGTGGCGGTTGGCCAGGCCCTGGAGCGTCATGGTGGCCACCACCTGGTGCAGCAGCGTTTGGACTCTCAACGGTAAAGCGGTAGAAGTCCATGGGGGCTGAAATCCCCTCACTAAAGTCGCCAGAGGACGATCCATCTGGGGTCTCCCCTGGCGTGCCAGTCCGAAAGGACTGCCCGGGGGGCTCGAGGGGAGCGTTCCAGCCGCCGGGGTCCAGCTGCCCGTTGAGTCTGTCCATCACCTTGCTCAGCGGCTGCCCCACGCTCTCCATGGAAGTGTCCTTCATCTCGGGGATGCGTAAAGCCAGCTGGCTGAGGGCAGAGCGCTCGCGACCCTCCTGCTGCCCGCCCGGGCTTGGCTCACCAGCCGGCACAGCGGGACCATCGTCTTTCTGTGGCTCTTCCCTGTCGCTCAGCCCGTTCACGCCGCTGTCTCCGCTGGCCTGCTGGGTCTCGGGCACTACGGGCGCAGGGGTGTTCACCGGCTCTTCTGGCTTCGCTTTCTTCTTCTTGCCCGTTTTCTTCTTCTTGGCTAACCTGCATGGTGACAGACCAATAGAGATGTCACTCATCTGTGCCTGCTTACAAGAGTCGCACCCCTTCCCAACAACCCTCCCTTGCAATTTTCCCCACTGCAGAGAAATCAGGAACTTTGCTCAACGTGCGGCCACACAGAGCCCCTGTCTCCATGCCAGCCGTCACAAGAAAAGCAGGGCATGGACACTGTTTCCTACCTATCCAAAAAAGAAAAGAGGCATCAGCTGCTGGACGCAGCATCTTGGGCTTGCTTTGGCTGCAAAGGGGATCACAAATGGATGTGGAGATAAAGTCATGTGGGAAAAATTCCTGCCGGAGAGGAAGACGCTGGGAAAGGAGAAGGTTTCAAGAAGACCTGGGAATGCTGTGTCCTCAGCTGCCAGAAGAGGGAGATGCAGGCTGGAACCCGCTCCAGCCGAACGGCACACCGGGATGCCGGCTGCGGAAGTGATCAGGCCGCCCATGGCACCCAAACTGCTGCCAGGTCACTCTTGTTTGGGAAGTGAGCACGGTGCTCCCCTTCCCTCATGTCTGCTGGAGCTCTGGGTGTGATGTAACCCAGCTCCTCTACTCCTCTCAGGGAAAACCAGGCATGAGAGCAAACCACAGGGCTGCTGGGCTGGTTTTGGGGTGCCTGCGTCACTGGCCGTGAGCAGACGGAGCCTTGAGCTCTTTGTCTGGGTTAAGGGCTCTGAGGGACCCCTGGGGATCTCCTCTGCAAGAGTCAAACGCTGGCCCGCAGGTCCACGGAGGCATCTCCCTCGACCGGTTTAGCCACAGCTCATTGACAAACAAGAGGAAGGACAGGAGAAGAGATCAGAGACCCAGAGTTGCTGCAAACCTGCCACCAGCTGGAGAAAGCTTCAAATAAAAGCCCGCGGCTTCCTCTGAGCTCTACAATATGGACTGTTGGGCAACGGCGTTCATGTCGAGCCAGCTTGTAGCTCTGCAGGCCCAAGGGACCAGCTCAGTTGATACCCACAGAGCATCAGGTGGTGTGTGAAGGTATAAAACCGCTTTTGCACGACTGTATAAAGACTACGCCACAGATGCCGTCTCTGTTGGGCTAGAAGGGATGGCGCATCATCAGCCTCTGGTGACAGATGACACTCAGGGGCACGTTTCCAGGCCAGGCAGCTCTGTCCCTACCTGATGACCTCCAGCTCCGTGCAGCTCTCGGACTGGTCCGTTCCTTCAGGCGTGGCTTCTGCCTTCTCCTGAGAAGCTGTGTGCACCGGCGTGGTCTCGGTG
Source organism: Phaethon lepturus (assembly GCF_000687285.1). NCBI lineage: Eukaryota > Metazoa > Chordata > Aves > Phaethontiformes > Phaethontidae > Phaethon > Phaethon lepturus. The sequence continues at coordinate 6,215 of NW_010566376.1, forward strand.
GAGGACGGCGCGTCAGCTTTCTCCTCGTTGAAGGGGTTGTAGCGCTGCGTCGGGCTCTTCACGGAGGCCTTGCTGCCGTTGGCCTCCGAGGCGGTGGAGCGCGGGCAGCTGAGCGTGTCTGTGAGATCTCCGTCTGCAAAGACAAGAAGGGAAGAGCAGGATTAACGTCGGCTCGGGCACCTGGATCAAGTCAAGTCAAGCAAAGCTGCGCGCTGGGGGCTCGGGGCACTACGTGGTCACCGTACTGCTCGCAAGTGACACCACTGCGAGCACCAGCAGAGCCGTCGGACCAGCTTAGCTTCAGAGATTGCTGCGGGCAGCAGGCTCTTTGCGAGGAGGGACAGAGACCAGCGACCCAGCGTCGCTCTGCATTTTGCACCCGCTGCGATTTAGGCAACGCCTGGAAATAACAGCTCGGTCACCCAGGAGCTGGCAGCCGGATTAAGAAGTAGAGGTAACGTCCTCGGGAAGGAACTGGAGGGGTCTTGGGGCCACGGTGCTCCTTAGCAAGATGAGAGCGAGCTAACGAGGCTGCTGCCCCACATTGCTGCTTCTCCCCTGTGACGGGGTCTTAGGAAGGCGCTCGCTCGCGTCGGGCAGAAACGGAGCCAGCCCGCAGAGCCGCAGTCTTTACGGAGCCGGCTGCTTTCCTCAGCTTGCGTGAGACACGTACGGGGGGCTGGAAGTGTGGAGGGGGGACACACAGCATTCACCGGGGTCCGAGGACAGCAGGATGCACAGGCAGGTCGTAGCACAACCGGCCTGGCCCGTGTTAGTCTTCAGAGGGAAAAGGAGCAGTGGAGAAGGGCTACAGGAGTCATGCTCGGAGTTATCCGTCCACAAAGTCACGGTTAAAGGAAGGCTACCCATGCCCTTCTCTTCTCCAGCACCCTTCATTTCCAAAGCCAGCTAGAAGCCCCTTGCTAGGCAGGACGATCCCTTCTGAAGGAAACCACAGCCCTGGCAGACTGATTCGGGGGCGTAGGTTTTGAGTAGGAAAATGAAACCTCTTATAAAAGTCTAATAAAGGCCGTTTTGTGACGGCCGATTTCAAAACGCTGCTTTGTTCCCGCTGGAACGCCTGCCCCGTGTGAACTCTATCGAGGGAAGCGAGTCGGGTAGATTTAACGTCTACATTAAACGGAAAATAAAACATTTAAAAGCTATTTCAGCCCCAGGCTTCTAGCCTGTATCACCAAAATGAACACCACTTCTTTTGCCTAAACCCTGCTGGTTCCGTCGAGACAAAAATGATCTTTGTCCAAAATACAAAATTTCTCCCCAAACTGCATTTGCTGAAAACGAGGATGTGCCTCAACTTTCTTAAGCCCTTGCACGCCTCTGAAAAGCAGAGGGATTTGCTCCCAGTGTCCCTTGGCTTCTGCCAGCCTGCACCTAACACCCACGGTGAACTCGCCCGCCGGGCGTTGGGTCTGGAAATGTGGTTTGTCCTCTCCGGGTGTACATTCAAGCTGCAGGGGCACGGTAAACCATCTCTGTGAGCATCTCTGCGCGTGGGGTAAGAAAGAAGATGAGAGGGAGCGTGTTAGAGCCCAAGAGCCATCCACATGGAATTCAGGTAGAATTTCCCCAAATATTCAGGCCGTACTGGCCAAGGCCATTCGGACCCAAGGCTCCATCCAGCTTTTAACTGCAAAGGACCAAGCGTGGGTGTATTTCCTCTGGGGGTAAAGCAGAGAGGTCTCCTGCTCCCGTGACATGCAAAGGGTACGCGCAGGGACTGCATGTGGAGGAAGGAGAACAAGTTCCTCTAAAATGGGCACGTGCTCTTGACCGTAAAGGCCAGACATAGCTGAGAAGTTGGTTTTAAAAGTGGTAAAATTAAAAAAAAAAACCAAACAAAACCAACACCATGTAGTGACCCAAACTGAGCACAGGGATGTGCTGGATGTTGTGGCTTCAAGAGAGAAGTTTTGATACATGGGAGCTGGGTCCAAGGAAAACAAACGTGGCACTTCAGGACATGGTTTAGGGGGCATGGTGGTGTTGGGTTGATGGTTGGACTTGATGATCTTGAAGGTCTTTTCTAACCTTAATGATTCGGTGAAACCCTCCCAAATTTATCCCCGCAAAAGGCTCAAAATTAAAGAAAGCAGAATTCACTTGGCTGTTTTCCAAGGCTTTCAGGAAATCAGTAAAGGTGGATCAGTTTTTCAGTCAGCACCCTGCGTGCTTTACCCCAAAGAGGAAATCTATAGCCGTCAGGTCACGCTCATTTTAGACGTTGGACATTTTGGACACTCATCCCTGCCCGCCAGCTTCACGCCGGGGCCGATTTTGTAGCTTTTCTTTGGTAACCTGGTATAGAGGCTCCTTTATCAACACAGGCTGTAACGTATCGAGCAGCCACAGAACCGTACTCAAAGCTCCAGCCTCGCGTCTGCAACGCTGAGCGCTGGGGCAGACACATCTAGAAGACACGGATGCATCATCAGAGGCAGGAAAACATCCCTCCGCTCCGGAATATACGGCCAGGAGTTGGGGAAAGCTTTGCACGTGGTCTCACGGATGAGACACACAACCTCCCACCTTGGGGGGTCTTTTCTGCTCCTTTCTGCCCCTACTGAATTCCATCAAGATGTGGTGGTGGCTTGTTAAAGAAATGAACCGGGGAGCATGCAGCAAGCTTCAGGTGGCAGCAATGCAGAGAGAAAAACAAAATCTTGTAACAGATGAGTATGTCCCACCTTCCCAGTCTCTGCTGGGCATGGTCTGCATTGCTGGAAAGACATCTCCAAAATCATAATCTACAAAAACGAGGGATAAAACTCAGGATTAGAAATACAAGTAGTGGGGAGAGAGAGGGGACAGGGGAGAGTGTGAAGGGGATTTGGGGAGGGAGCTGGGAAAGGAGAGAAACAAAACATTCTTCCACCAGTATCTGAAATGCATGAGAAAATAGTTAGGGAACATGGAGGCGAATGGAAACCAGCTGCACTAATGGTTCTTGCTGCTGGATGTTTGCGTTACGGGAGCTACAGCGGGACCAGAGGAGGATGAAGCCCCATTATGCAAGCTGCTGGAAAGTTCAAACAGATAAATGTTCGGTGTCATCCAGGGCTTGTGTACTTAATCAGGGATCCCCTCTGGGAAGCAATTTAATCGCTCTGTGCCTCAGTTTCCCCACGTCACACTTACCTCCCATAGATACTGTGATGTTTGACTCATTAATGTTTGCAAAGCCAGGGGTCTGATTAAAGGGAAAAACTTGTCCTCTGATCCTAAAATCCCCAGCTCCACCTACACTCCCAGGGTAGCGAGATGCTCCTGTTGAAATGACGAGCAGTGAAATAGTTATTGAAGTGAAATTCCTCCACGCCGGAGGAACAGCGGCAATGCCTGCCCTCCTGGGCTCAGACACCTCCACCGTCCTGGTCCTGCAAGAGGGGACGGCGCTTCTACATCAGCACCAAACCCCTCTACGCACGGGGAAACTGAGACACAGACCGCAACCGCTGCCCGGACACATGCAGTAGCTTGCGACGATGCCAAAACCAAAATCTAGCTCAAAAATCTCTACTCCAAACCCCTCTTCTCTTGAGCATTAAGCTTCCATCCACGAGATGGGCTGGAGAGCGTAGCCAAACCCAGGTAACACTGCTTGCCCGGTCAATAGGGACAGGTAGGAGATGTGCTGGCACTAAGGCTTGTTCTGCTGAGGGAGTAACAGGAACACAAGCCCGGGGGTGCAGCAAGCACTGAAACGGTGGCTTATGCCAAACCTCTGGGGTCAGAGAAGCTTCCTCCCGTGACTTTTATTGCTAGGCTCCTCCTGCCATTTCCACTTACCTGGGATGCTGGGGCTTTGGCATACGCAAGACCCCGAAAGGAAACGCTTTCACACATGCAGCATGAGCGCAGATGCCACGGGTGAGCCCAAAACAGTGCTGTGCTTCAAAGCCCTTTGCTCAAGTGATGCTAACGCCCATGCCCACATCTGCGTCTTGCTTCCCGGGCTGTTCCTTCTCAGCATCTTTAATGTCTGTGGTTTCTATCTTGCATGTAAAAGCAACTGGCAGACCCCTGTCTCAGAGGGAACCCGTGCGTCTGCGGACTCAGACCCGAATTCACTGCATCCGATTAACCGCACCTATCACCCCATCTGTTCCAGAATCCCCCGATCTGGCTTTGTTCAAACTGACATCAAAAAAGGAACAGGGCCAACATATTTTGGATTAGGAACAGCGGCGGCAGAGCTGTTCCTTCATGTGAACGTGCTTCACGCAGCGTAACAGCTCCTTGCTCCAGCCTGACGCAGGTTAAGGGGGCAGGCACAAGGTACATGTCTTCTCGGTTCATCAGGAACAACCTCCAGCCCTCTCTGATAGGGATAAGGGGGTGAGTGTGACAACTATCAGGCTGTTCAAGTTAAGATGCTTCAAGAGGAAAAACCAGCACCTCGGAGACCACTGGCTGCCTTTCCCTCAGACTGCAGACATGGAGAAAAGACTCTGGAAACTATTCCCCACCACCTCCAGCATATTTGGGTGTTTGGACTGCAAAATAAGCCGTTAAAGTTCCTCTGCAGCTCTGCGTACCTGCTCTGAACTGGAAGCGATGTTCAGGTACAGACACGAGCTTCACTCCATCGGGAAATTTCTCCATTTCTTGCTAAAACACACCCCCCCAGGATGGAAACGTGGCCTGAGGTGACTAGCATGGGAAGCCCTTCTCTCCTGGTTCGAGGCAAAGCTGGCAGCTTAAATCCCAGCCCCTCCCAAGGCAAGACAAGAGAGATTCACAGCCTAACTGCTGGGTCTCTCGCTTTGGTCTCTTCCAGCCCACCATTTGCCACCTCATTCGGCGTCTCGTCCGGTCCAGCAGCTCAGCCGAAGGAGGTGTGGGGGCACACAACCTTGACCGCACCCGTCTCCAAAAAACCACTGACCTTCGCTGGATGGAGCGATGGCGCTGTCGTCCCATTCCAGGTTGGTGGAGGTGACCGAGTTGAAGGAGTTGAGGGACAGGCTGTCCGAGCCGTGCACGGAGCTGGGCAGGCGGGCCTCAAAGTCTAGCAGGTACTGAGGTTTGTAGTAATCTGGCATGTATGGGGCCAGATCCAGGTAAGGAGCGTCCTGCAGAGAAGGGAGCATGGGGCGAGTCAGGTTCTGAGTCACCGCACACAGTTATTAGCACAGTTGAAACAACGGGGCTGTCCTCGAACGTGCTCTGGCTGTCCATTTCTGCCGCCTTGCAGAGGAAACCCGACGGCCCCACTGCGACACCGAGGGTTAGCCAGCGGCTTTGTGTTTACCTGGAGGGACGCCAGCATTTCGTACCGCGCTTGCAGAGCTCAATTCCTTTATCCCCGTCAATCTGCCCCGCAGCTGGCTTCCCCACACCTGCCCCGCTCCTCTTCTGAACAGTGCAGAGGAATAACTGAGCAATAGGAATAAATCCCGTTGCCGGATCTCCGAAGATCCCAGCCTAGAGCCTTTCCTAGAAGTGCCGGCTTCACGTTTTCTGCTGAAGGCCAATGAGAAGGTACACCCTGGACCAAGCGGTGGGACCTGTCGCACCCAGGACTCCCCCCGCTCCACATATCTGCTCTCCCAGAGGCAAGAGAAACAAATAAAACACTCACCAGATCCAAGTCAAAGCGGATGAACTCCAGCCCGGACACCAGCGTTAAGAACAAGGTGAGATGATCGTGACTGCAAACCAAGGCGTTCCTGCGGCGTGAAGAAAACAGAAAAGTTTTAGGGATGTGGGAAAGAGCAGACACAGCTACAAGCGCCCTTTCTGTTCTCTGTGTGTCTCCAAGCTGCCGTATAAACAGCCCCAGAGCTGTGAGCCTGCTGTTTGCCTCCTAAGAGCAATGGCAGAGCTTAAGGGCAGGTATACGTGGCTCAGAGCAGGTGGGCATCCATGATGCGCTGTCCCCAAACCCAGCTACAGCCAGATTTCCAGGCATCCACCGGAGCTGGGTCCCCGGACAAGAGCTCAGCAGCTCCTTGGAAAATGTGAAAGAATATAGAGGTTACATCTGGGACTGGGAGTAAAAGCAGTTAACTACGACAGATGCATGCAAGCCCTTATATAGGGCAGTGTGTCCACATCTGGGACCTTTTAATTAATCATGCAAAACCTCTGCAAAACCCACAAAGAAAGATCAGACCCCGATTAACTGCTTGTTCCCCACAGGAAAATGAGGGTTTGCTCCTGACAAGAAGGGACAGCCATCAGTGCCCAAACGAGAACGAGCTGGGATACTCACTTGACATAGTACTTGTGCAGCAGGCTTAGGTTCTCCTGGAACAGCCTCAAATAACTCTCCAAGGAGTTTTCGTTGAGGGCTAGGTACAGCCATGCCCGGCCTGAAAGAAAAGCAGCAGAGAGATTTATCTGTGGGGAAACGCCCGAGAAGCAGAGAAAGCCTAGAAATAATCTCAAAACAGTTAAAACACATCAGATCATTTTTTCACATTCGCATCATTTCAGGGGAGCAACTGACTGGTGGGGAAATCCGTGGGGACGAGCGTCAGCGGGAGATGAAGGGGCAGATAAGTGATTCAGAGTGGGAATAAGAATAATAGTAGTAGCTGGTTGAGAAGCAGACACACAACTCTCTCCAGCAAGATGGGAGCCCTACTGGCATGTCCAGCAGGGATCAGGAGACAGGAGAGATGGAGGGAGAATCGCTCTAAATCAGCGCAGGTGCAATTTGAGATATTACACAAATTCCTGTGCAGAGAGAGGTGATGGTGGAGTCTGCGCTCAGCTCCGCTCTCACCGGTACGGGGCTCGGGAGATGAAGGGTGTTGGGATAATCAGGCAGAGAGGAAGTCTCTGGGCACCGTCCTAGGTCAAAAGCAGCCTCGATGGTCCCAAACATCTGCTACAGACAACTCGCAGCAGGGGAGAAGCAGCATCAGGCAAACGACAGCTACAGCAAGAGGTCCTGGGGCGACAGAGGTGATGCCTCCCTTCTGCCAGAAACCCTTCCCAAGAGCGGGGCCCAGCAGATCGCTTCGGTTTCCTGGCAGCGGAAGCAGGGCTACGTCTCTGACCCAACCCTTGATCCTGAGGCACAGGGCAATTATTTCTAGAGCCGTCGTGCCAGGACTCCCACCTCCTTGGCCAAAGCAAGCCGGACTCAGCAGGGAGCTGCCCGCTGGCTCCCTCAAATCTGCCTGCAGCCCCAGCCCTCGAACACACGGCCAGCACAACCTGCCTGGGCCTCCTGCCAGATGTCCCCAAAACCGAGCTTTGCTCTTGGAGCCGGGGCAGCGTCTGCGAGTACTCACTGCGTCCCAAGTTGGTGGCCACGTGTTGAAGCACTTCGATCTGTTTGACGGCTTCTCGGCGGGTGAAGTGAACGACCAGCACCCAGTAGCCCGAGGAAAGATCTTGCAGGCTGGCAGAAGAAAGAAGCCCAGAGGAAAGTTAAGCAAGGGCTTCGTTATCTCCATCCCAGTTGCTGCCTAGGTAGCTTCCCCACGCTGAGGCTACACGCTAGGCAAAGCACGGTGAACAGCCTCCCAGAGGGAGGCTCCACACCTACCCATAGAGCAGAGCATGGTCCAGATGTTCGCAGAGCCGCTGCAGGACCTTGTCATGGTTTCTGATGGCTGGCGTCTCGTCTTCACAGGCAGCAAAGTAGCTCTGCAGCTGCAAAAAGAAGACAGAGGATGGCTGAAACGCCCTTCTACAGCCCACCAAGGAGGCAGCTGGAGATGCCGACACACTCACAGCCAGGATGAAATAGCTTTTTTTAATCTCTCAACTTGCTAAACTTTGATGCAGGTTACTTACAGGGTGTAGCAATTGGTTTTAAGAGCACCCTGAAGGCAGTAACTCCTAAGGAGAACCTCACCCATAAAGGCTCTTCCACGTTTCGGAGACAGGCCAGCGGCGTGGCCGCAGCCGCACAGCCTCCTCCTTTACAGCAAGGTTTTAGTGGTTCCTCTGCAGCAGTGCAGCCATCCCAAAGCGGTTC
>NW_010566376.1:14205-25471 GCF_000687285.1 Phaethon lepturus
AAATCAGGGCTCTGGGCTCTGTTTCTAGCTCTGCCATGGGAGAGTCCCCTCCTCGGTTTCAGGGTCTTGCCACGGGAAACCCTGGTTGGGGAGAGACGTTGTTTCCAGGTATAAATGATGCTCCGAGCCCAGGAGCCTCATCCTTGAGGCAGGCACGCTCGGTGCTAAATCTGTGCGAAAACTCAGCGCAGTTTCAGCGTCTCGGGAAGAGACAGAGGTTTTCTTGTTACAGGTGGCTCAAGTAACCGTCGCGATGCTGGGTATCGACGCCAGGCAGCTGAGAACTGCCCCAGGCTTTCAAACGCAGGCTGGCAGGGACTGCCTGGCCGCACAGCAGCGGGCACTCGGAGGGTGCAGAGAGCAGCACAGGTACGGACGGAAGCACGTGCATATGGGACACAGGCAGCTCAATTAATTGCGATTTCGTTTGCCTCCGCTGGGGCGAGGCTACATCGCTACGGCACGTCACGTCTCATAGCTGCCGCTCTCTCAAAAGTCAGGACAGCTTGACTCATCCTCGGTCAACCCGTTCGCGGCTGCAAAGTTAGCTCTGACGCCAGTGCTGGCCCCATGCTCCGCTGACAACACCCTTGGAGGCTCGAAACAGCGTAAATTGCTTTTCTGCTTCTGCACAACCTGCTAGAAATCCCCTTACGCTCAAATCCTATATCCCTTCCCCGCTGACCCACCGGCCTCCTCCTGCCCCTAGAGCTTACAGGTCTATTTAGGTCCCCGTCTCGCACATACTTGGCATTCAGGCAGGAGATTACTCACCCAGGATGTCATCTCAGCTGTACATGCCACGTTTATTTGCTCTAGCGGGCGACAAAGCCAGCGTGGTTCAGCTCAGCCATGACAACGCATCACCCGTACGTATATTATTTTGGTGACCCAACAGGTCTTTGCTAAACCTCACCAGTTAGCTGGTAGATCTAAAAAACACGAACTTGATGGTATTGTGCTTGTCAAGTCTGACCTGTCCCCAGAAACTGGTTTCACCTCCTGAATTATTACTGAGGCCAGAGAAGCTCCTTTAGAAAAATCATCCAGTCTCGATGTAAAAGTTATCAAGGGGACAGGGAACACCTCACGGCCGCTGGGGAATTGTTCCCAACAACTTTTTTAAAAATATTAATATATCTAGCTCCAGCACCCTCCTGGCTTGAAGACCTTGACTCTCTCTGGAGCTCTTGGGTAAGATGGGAGAGCCAGGCGTGTCCCTGCATGGAGCAGGTCCCAGCCCTTACGTTGCAAAGAACTGCTGAGCCAGAGTAATCGTGGCCAAATTCCCTCATCCGATCGCACAGCGCAGTTCAGTCTGTCCCTGTCCCGTCTAGTCCAGAAGGTAAATCCCCTGGGGAAGAAAATACGTAATAACGTTTTGTTTGCAGAGCCACCCACGGGTGCTCCGGCGATGCAGACTTTTTCATGATACCCTGGCGAGACCCGAAGCATTGCAGCTCAGCCGCTCTTATCTGTTTTGGGGAGGAAGCTGTTCTAGAAGTTTTAAACTATTAATATTCTTCTCCCAAGTAGGGAGAAGAATGCCCTAAAATCCCATTATTCATGAACTATTTCAGAAGATACCTGCAGCCAGTGTTTTAAGCTCACTCCCATGAGCGAGGATACTAGAGGAAGAAACAAAGTCGTAATTTAGAGCCGTATCCCTCCGGCAATGGACAAACGGAGCCACAGGGGATGCTCTCCAAGAGCTGTGCGGAGCTCACTAAAATATCCCAATTTGGAGAAACGGAGGCAGAAAGCAAAGCCGCTGCCATACGGGACGTGAGGCAGGGCTTGAAGGCAGAAATTCCCAGCTTCTCCCGACCAGGCTGTTGCCTCTGCAGAGAGCTGGGATACCCTTGGAGGAGGGTTTCTGTCCGGGGTGTTTCTGCAGGCTCTGTGCTGTCTTGAGGAAGGGCAGCTGTGGGAGACAGCTAGGGAAAAACAAAAATAACCAGGCTGTACATTAGCTTACCACCAAAAACAAGGAGCGGCTCAGCCAGCTCTGCACACACAGCTCGGGGAGGTCATCTCGGAGGGAACTTGGAGCCTGTCTGTGCCACCGACTGGAGGAATTCCCCGTGACAGAGAGGCTCCAAGACTAGGCAGAGAAAGAGATGAGCAAATAGAAGCATTTCCTCTTTTTTTCTTTCCTTCCTTCTTCAAAAATAACTTAGATCTTTGTTACAGTCCTTCCTGCAGCCAGTTCACAGCTCCCAACCCTCCCTGTTGCTACAGACTGAGCTGCTCCCATCATCAGAGGAGGCAAACGCTTAGCTGGGTGCTTGTCTCATCCCAACGTCTCCGAACATCAAGAAGCACCAGGGAATTTCTGAAAAACAGATTTCTCTTCCCTAGAAAAGCCAAATCTTCCCCCCACGAAGGGACCTAGCTTTTGAAGGGCTCATTCTGCGTTATGGGAAGTCTTGGTGTTACTTTTAGCTGCTCCGCAAGGAGAACGCAGCCTCCTGCCCCGCACAAACCCAGCCCCATAGCGATGTCCAGAGCAAACCTGCCCCAAAAGGCTTAAGTCTGCCCCACTGCAACATCAGGAGCCAGAGGAGGAGCTGGTGTGACCGCGCCTCGCTCAGTCACGGGGTCACGCCAGCCCGGCGCACGTGGGACCCTGTGAGCGGGAAACGCACGCTCAGCGGTTTCGGATTCGGATTCGGGCACTCCGAGTCACGGCGTTTCAGGAGCTGTCGATCACAGGGGAGCGCACCGAGGGCTCGCTCCTACCCGCAGGCGCAAAGATGTGCCGACACGTTCCCCGGATGGCGCTGCGTCAAGGGACGGGGTCGTTTCCAGCATCCCTCCAAATTAAACGCGGCCAACGGCTTGCAGCCCCGAGCAAAGGACGGGCACGGCTTGCTGGAGCACAACAGGCCCCAAAAAGAGATCGGCCAGGTGAATCCCCGCCGAGCTCCCACGTGTCCAGGGAGGAAACAAGACAGAACAAGCCCCAGGATCTCCTGGGTGGAGTCATCCCCGTGGCGAGGGTGGCAAAAGGCTGAGACTTGCAAAAGCTGATGGGGAGGCGTGTTCGGCTTGGGAAGGAGGGTGAAGACACACGTGGAGGAAAGGTATGATGAAATAGCTTTTCCAATTGGGGAACAAAATCCAGTTGCACCATTTCCCAAAGGCCCGCTGGCCTGCTCCAAGATCCACCTCGCCCCAAACCTGTAGGAATTAGGACCACAAGCATCTTGGGACAGGGGCACAGACCATGGATGGTCCCAGCATCTGACCCCGATCGTGCAGCACAGGCAGGAGCGGCGTGTCGCTGCCCTGAAAAAATGGCATATATATGGAGCGTTTACTTCTCTCCTGTAAATCGCTATAAACCACAAATTAATAATTTGAAACCAACCTCTCCCTAATCACAGCGTGGCAGACGGACCTGTTTGGGAGGTGGTGACCAAACTTTATGAAGCGTCCATGAAGCAGCTCCCTGACATACCTGGGCTGGAGCCAGGAGGGAAAAAAAAAGAAAATCAGGAAGGAGGCAAGCAATAAGGTTAAAAAGCATTAACCAAAAGCAACATTGGTCATCTCGGGGTTTTCTGGAGAGATTTTTTTCCCCTCGTCTCCTCTGTGCTCCAAAACCAGAAGGAAGGGTTGAAGGCTGACTCTGACACAGGACTCGTGTGGGGCACGGCAAACGCCTCGAGCCCTGACCCAGGGCTATTTATAGACATTCCTGTGGCCAAAATAAGCGTTGTCGGCATGCAGAAGGCATCCCTGCCATTCACCGAGACCACTCTGCAGCCCCAGCGGGGTCCGAGCACCGGTGTTGCGACAGCGTGGGACAAAACCTGCTTCGGTGAACTGGTTACAAAACCCAAACACTCGAGGCTGGCGAGTGACACACACTCGAGAAGAAAACGGAGCAGAAGGGCGTTTGTCCAAAGGGGACAGAGAGCTCCTAACAACCACCCCTCGTCCCCACTGAGCAGAAGGTGGATTTAATTGCTGTTTATCGATCACGAGTTGATTTTTTTTTTTTTTTTTTTTGCAGTGATACACCACACCCCACCCTGGCACGTGTGAGAAAGGATATTCCTTGCACAATTTTATAGCCTGCTAATTGCACCCGTTCTCAACGAGTGTGAAGCTCTCCAGGCCTATCTGCAGAGCCCCCGTGTTGCAAGAGATGCCAAAAAACAATCAGGCAGCCCCATCGTAAAGTCCGTTCTCCAAACCTCATCATTCTCGTGGCTCTCCTTTGAAATCTCTCCAGTATTTCTACATTGTGATATTGAAATACAGTCTCCTGACCTGTTCACGGCTGGCCACAACCCAACCCGAGTCTCCATCTCCCCTCCGTAAATCTGGCCCGCAGATGTTTCACTAGCGGCTTTCCAACACCAAGTTCATTTCCCGTGTTCTGCTCGGTATTTCCTTGGCAGGACAAACGTGGCGAAAGAAAACCAAGACAGCCCAGCCGGGCACCCTTGGCGTTCCTCCGGCTCCCTAACCACGGCGCTCGCTGCATGGGAAAGGCGCTTCGAAAGCCGCTTTCCCACCCGCAGCAGAGGACTGGCGAGGGGTTTTCCCCACCCCAGCACCTGGAAAGACACCTTCTCCAAGTTCTCAGCTAGGTGGTTCTCTCCGAGGACAGCATTTCATGAGCCATCCAGGCAGGCAGCTGGAGATGCAAACCCTTTGCTAGACCCAAAGCCCTTCCCAAGCCTGCTCCCAGCACTTGCTTTTCCACCATGCTGCACGCCTGGACAAGGCTGGTGGGACGTTACCTCCCGGACCGCACAGAATAACCTTCTGCAGGAAGAGCAAACCCACGTGGTTTCCTGTGAACGCAGCTTGCAAAGCTGTCTAACAACACAATTAAAAAAAATGCTGATTATGAAGCTGGCTCTGGGTCTTGGCACTTAGTCTGGGGCTGCACTCAGAGCTCCTCAGGAGCAAGCCTGGAGCTCCACGGAGCACCAAATAAAGCTGGCAGGGGATACCTTGTCCCAAACAAGCAATGGCACCACAACCCCAAGGCAAGAGGCAATGGGAAGGGACAGGACAGACACACAGGAACCGGCACTCTCATACCTGCTCGGGGGAGTACAGACATTCAGTGGTAAGTGGATAAAGAGGAGGCTGAACTCCTAGTCTTCCGTACCACCCATAAAAGCAGGCTGAACTTCGAGGCAGGGCTGTTATTCTCTCTTGTATAACACAAAGCCCCGAAACTTCAGCTCTAGCAGGACATTTTGAAGGTTGCATACATGATCTGACTCAACATTTCTTACAACAAGCTTCCAAACCAGTACCAGCCTCAGCACCAAGCTTCCCATCCCGGCTTCTGTACACCTTGCCTGGGTCTTGTGGCTTTCCCGATGAAATGCATCGGCACGCTGAGAGCATCAGCACGTTGAAGGCACCACAAGTGATGCTGGAGCAGCCTGGAGAGAAACGGGGCGTGCTTGTGGTGTGCAGAGGCAGGAGCCTGAAATAAGTGAAGCTGAAACCCACAGCAAAGATGCTCCGTGGCTGGAAACGCAGAGCTTTGAAGCATTTGCAATCCAGTGCCAGCAAGGCTGTCACCTCCTGGGACACGTACGCTTGTTGGCTCCCACACCCTCAAGGCTTTTCCAGGGCTTTCCTTCATTATTTCTGAGCAGCAAACCTTGCAGCAGGCTGGACCCGTGTGTGGCTCAGCCAAGGACATGATTTTTTCCAGCGGTGACACCTTGCAAGCCGCAGGGAGCATCCCATTCCTGTGTCACGACGAGCCGAGCGCCCGGAGCAGGGGACGGGCACGGAGCTGGCTGTTGTGGAACCCTGTGCCCACTGAAGGCAGACGGAAAGGCACAACAGAAAAAACAGACTTCACGGGAAGGAGAAAACAAGTCTGGTTGGTAAACACAGCAAAACAAGCGAGCGCAGGGTGCTCGTGCCCTGCAAGTCTCGGTAACGGCGCTGCTCTCCCAGGGAGCTGCTGCTTACTCACAGGCTGGCTTTGAATCTCTCGCCGTCAACCAAGTCCTCTGGCCCGCAGTTATTTCGGTTTCTCCTCTTGGACCAGGATATCAGAAGTGGGGAAAGGTGAAATCACTCAACAGCCACCAAAGTCGTGCAACTGGAGGCAGAGAGGCTCAGAGGCATCGCTTCAGCTCCTCGTACAAAACCCACTACAAAATTCAGCCTCCTAAACCAACTGCTCTCCCAGCGAATCGCTTGGTGTTAGTGGTAGGAGAACGAACGGGCTTTTTCTGTCCCCAAAAGGCTACCCTAGCCTTGTCCACCAGCAGATCCACAGTGGATTTTCAGAAATGCCTCCCCTGAGTATAAAGAGACAAACATCAGTTTAGGTACCCACGGAATCCAATCCCCTTGCAACTGTGGATGACAAACCTCATATCGTCACCAGACCCGTGCCAGCATATGGCATTCGGAATTTCCAAAGAGATGAACCTTGAAATACTCAAGTAACCCAAGAAATACACTGCTGCGCTCTCAGCAGAACCACAGCAAACGGCTTTGTTCGCTTGCCAAACAGAGGCAAAGCCCTTAGAAGACCGCCATATACGCAGTGACGGAGCTGCAAGCGTTTGTAGACTTCTTAAAAGCACGTCAGCGACCTTTGTGTCTTCGAGGCTGACTTATGAGCTCTGTGAGATTGCCGCTAGCTTCAGCCACGGGCTTCTGGAGGTCTGGCGCGCCTGGTACACGCGGTGAAGGGGCAGGCCAGGACTGCCAAGCGGAGCGGCGTGTGCGTACCGATGTCGATCCCTGCTGCGTGCTGCCCAGAGCAGCAGTGGATGTGGCCTGGAGCAAACGCAAGCGAGAGGAAATACCCTGGCAGAGATAACCCCCTGCCGTGGCCTTAGAGCCAGCAAGGTGCCCCTCAAGGGCAAGCAGAAGGCAAGTCGCTATTTAGCTGTTTCCACATCTCCAGAATTGCTACCTCTGTGTCACAGTGGCTGGGCTAAATAAATCCCTGCCAGAGATGAGCACATTTTCTCCATGATTTGAAGAGGGATACTCCACTCCAGCGCTACTTGCTTCTCCCCAGGACACGGGGGCACTAAGCCATCCCCAAATCTCCCCTCTCTCGCCATGCAGAAGTAGAGATGTGGCAAAGCAGAGCTCAGGGTGCCTGGGGGACTGCAAAGCCCTTTCACCGGTATGGAGCTGAAAATCTGCTCCAGAGACAAGCAGAAGAGGCATAGCATTAATTCACGGGGGGAAGTGGAAACCTTCCCGAAGTCATGCACAAAGGGAGCAGAGCCAGAGCTTCTGGCAAGAACTCCTGCAACATCGGCAAAAACCATCGCTCCACCTGATTGACATGCACCAAGGATCAGCTGCTCTAGAATTCGTGGGAATGCGTGTCCTTCAAAGCCAGTAGGAAAGCCTGAAAAACAGAGAAGAGCCCCAAAAATCTTGGATTTAGATCTCTTTCCTGATTTTATGTTTAGCTCCTGGAATTTCCAACCATGAGTACTGTTTAAGGACTTTGCATTTTTGCCACCTAATCACAAGCAGGACAGCAATAAATCTCTCCTACCTTCCAGGAAGGCATGGAAATCCAACAAGAGAATACAAAACATCTACGCTATCAGGCTCTGCATGGACCAGGTCACCTGTGATAGCTCCTAGCTACCAGGAGATGCTTGGCCAAGGATGCCTAAGAAGTAGTTGGCATTTCTAGCGTGCTTATCGTGGCAAGGGTTCAACCGGGAGGCACGAGGAGGCAGCTCTCATCCCACTGCTGCCACGCACAGTAATATCCCCTAGAACAAGCACTTCACTGAATAAGGGTCTGCACCCCACTGAGAGAGGATGTACAGAAAGGGGTGAATGCACACGGAGCCATAACATGTCCATCTCCAGCCTTCTGCTTCTATAAAGCCCTAATTCTTTAAAAGAAATAAGGGTTAGGCATCAATTTGCACAATGATTTGAGCTGGAGCACAGCCCTCTTAGCAGAGGGCAGGGTGAGGGAGCACTGGATGGCAAAGGGGAAAAGAAGCAGTCATGAGACAGAAGCAACGGCATCACATTGTCCACGTCATCAGAGCAGAAAGCATTGCCCTCTGAATATATCTCCCAGGGAAGACAGAGAGGACAAGTGAAAATCAACATCACACTCGCAATTCCCTTCCATGTGTGCTGGAATTGAAGCCGGGACCCACCTCGCTATTGCTGAGCTCTCCCAACCTCTCCTGAAGCCACCAAGAGCAGAAGCCTCTTGACATCTCTCCCGCTGAAGAGGCCAATTTTGTCTAAATTAGATGTTTTATTTCTTTGCAGTCGAGGCCTGATCTCACACCTGTGATGTCACATCTCTGCAGCCAACAGCAACGGTACCACTGATGTCCGAGATACAGGTGAAGTACACGAACGGTCCGGATCTGGCACTTGGGTATCACACAGAGAAACCCAAAGGTTTGTAACCACCCTCTCCAAGCAGCTTTGCATCCCTACCTTTTCCAGCTGTGCTCCATCCCTCACATACTTCCATGAAAAACAGTCCTGTTCACTGAGGCTTGAGGGATTAGCTTGGAGTTGAAGCACTATTTTTGCTGTCGATTTGTACAGAATTCACTCACTGCTTGTCCTCCGAGTTCCCACTCCCAAAATTTAGAAGCACCCTGGAGAAACTGAAGCCACAGCCAGGTAAAGTCACAGCCACAGGTATCCGTGGCACAAACCCTGCCCAGGGCTGTGTCGCTGCTCATTGCCTTCCCCATCGGAGGCAGGGGGAAGCTGACAAGCATCCGCATGGTTTTCCTGGTGCCACTGGGTCAAAATAAGGTGTTTTTTCTGCTGCTGCTGCTGCTACTCAAATCCTTACATCATAACCAGGTACCTCGGCCTTCAGCGGTGGCTTATCTCAGTTTACCCAGTCTTGAGGTGGGGCTTAGTCCTGGCTGACTTCTAAAATAACATTTGACTTGCAGACCATGGACTGCCGAGAGTCCACAAACTCCTCTTTAGGTCTGAAGCTGAGGAAAGAAAACGTGTTATCACCTGGCCGGAAAGTGGCATGGAGAGGAGCGGACATCACCGTGAACACATCCAGACCCTTCGCTCTACGACTCAAACCTGCAACGACGGCGAAAGCAAAGAGCGAGCAGCCTGCACAGCGAGGAAGCTTTTGAAATCAGAGGCAAGATACTTGGAAAACTCCTCCAATGCCACGTGATGATGCCAGCAACGTGGAGTTACTCAAGACGGACCCAGAGGTAGGGAGAAGAGGAAGAACGGGAGCAGTATTTCCCAGGGCGTGGGAAGGGTGTACCTGCTCCCCATACCTACTACCTCACTCTTCCCACTAACAGAGAAAAAGAGAAATATCAGGGACTTGACGGCTGAAGTCAGACAGGGAAGCACCAGGAAAAATTAGCGGCTCCATAGCTGAAGGGGAGCAACATCCCCGAGGAAGGAGAACTGCCTCCTGGGGTTGAAAAGCAGGGGTGTGCCAGCACTGGACTCTTGCCACGTGGTTGCGTTTTGTTTCACTGCAACGGTATAAATAAGTCTGTCAGCCTGAAGCCTCACATAGGTTCCTACTTTTCCCTGAGCTTTCTTGCCCTCAGCTGAACAGGAAAGCAAAAGGGGCAGGATTGAAAAATCCCCAAATCCCTCTTTGCCGCTGGACCAAGACAGGAGATGGCAGAGATCGAGACAGGCCAAGGCAGAGGTGTGTTGGCAGAGCTGTAGTTGCGGAGTCCTGTTCAAGTACGATAATAATTAAAATAACCACCGTGTTGATTTTATAGCATTTCCAACAGGGATCCTCCAAGGATTTTCTGAATGCAAATAAATTACGTCCAGCATATCCTGCGTGGGAAGTAGTATATCCTTATTATGCATATGGGGAAACTGAGGTAGCAGCGCTGCAGAGCATTGTGACAGAGCTTGGAGCAGGCTGAACACCCACTGATTTCCAGGCAGATAAAAGATTATCCTTAATTTTTAGGGGACTGAAAGGGGAGAGGCCAGAGGACAGGGTCACCCATGGAAGAAAAGAGAAAGTCTGGGAGAGGCTTGCACATCCATTCTACATCCCAGGGGCGACGTCAAACCATCCATTCCTTAATAGTGCTGGGAATTCACTTGTGATGGTCTTCCTAAGACAAGTTTTCACGGATGAATCTGCATCAGGACACACTGCAGACCACAGGAAAACTCCTATTCCATAAGGCAGCAGAAACCAAACAGCTGGAGAAATGTCAGCGAGTCCAGAAAGCCTCCTTTCCCCCAAAACTTGGGATGAAAACTGGAACAAGACTCCCTTTTCCTCCTCAAACAGAGCTCGTGTTCTTTCCCAAACATGGCTGGAGCTCACATACGGCCCAGGCAGGACACATGGCCCAACCCAAAACTTCCAGCACGTCCTCAGAACTCATTCCTGCGACTGCCCCAGACAGACTCCAGTGTCCGGGTCCCCTTCACGCCAGCATGCAGATGCTCCCCACCACAGGCTTTAAGAAACGCTCTCAGATGCCGAGGGGCAAGGAGAAATGAGGGGCAAGCAGAAGGACAAGGTGAGAGACGAGGTATGACGGCACACGACTGCAGAGCCACTGTTTTGAGGGCTCAGACCAGGGCACCGCCAAACCAAGGCGTATGCCTGGCTGGAGGCAGGACCTCTGGAAAGACGGTTTCACACTGGACTCGTCCAGACGGTCCCACCATACAGCTCCAGGAAAAAAGGGATCCCCCTCAGGAGAAGAAACCCTTTGAAAGGGGGGAACCCCACGGGGTAACCCCAGTATATTGCAACCAGCAGAGACGGAGGCTCCTGGGGGGGACCCTGGCAGGGTGGGCCAGGGGGTGACCCCACCTCCGGGGTGTCCCACGGTACCACCTAAAAGGACGCCTCCAACCTCACACCCCCAGCACAGGGGGTCCCTGGGGACATCCCCAAACCCACACACAGGAATCCCTAAAGGTGTCCCCTGCCTCTGGCGGAGGGGATGGTGGGGTGTCCTTGACCCCACACTCCTGTCCCAAAGCATCCCCTGGGGTCTTCCTTGGGGGGCGAGGGGGGCCGGGGACTGACCCTCAGCCCCACATCTCTGGTGGCAGTGTGTGTCTGGGGGGTCCCCAGGAGTGCCCCCAGCCCCACACGTCAGGCAGAGGCAGTCCTCAGGGACACCCCAGGGCAGAGGGGTCCCCAGGGCTGTCCTAGGGCTGTCCCCAGCCCCACAGCCCTTGCACAGGGAGTCCCCAGCGGGGTCCCCAGGGCCATCCCCAGCCCCACAGCCCCTGCACAGAGGGTCCCCAGGGCCGTCCCCAG
>NW_010566377.1:0-42556 GCF_000687285.1 Phaethon lepturus
GGGGAACACCGCTTGTGACTGGCCACCAGCTTGATTTAACGCCATTCACAACTCTCTGGGTTTGGCCATCCAGACAGTTCTTTACCCAGCGAAGAGTAAACCTGTCCAAGCCACGAGCCGCCAATTTCTCCAGGAGAATCCTGTGGGAGACACTGTCAAAGGCTTTACTAAAGTCCAGGTAGACAACATCCACAGACTTTCCTTCATCTACTAGGTGGGTCACCTGGTCATAGAAGGAAATCAGGTTGGTCAAGCAGGACCTGCCTTTCATGAATCCATGCTGGCTGGGCCTGATCCCTTGGTTGTCCTGCACATGCCCTGTGAGCACTCTCAAGACCAACTGCTCCATGATCTTCCCTGGTATGGAGGTCAGGCTGACAGGCCTGTAGTTCCCAGATTATCTGTACCCAATGTTGTCAAGTGGAATAGCCACAAAGAATTTTGAGCTTGATTTTCTGATGGGCTGAAATAATGGCCCCAAAACAGCAGTGAACTTTTTAAGTGCCTCCCTTTTTAGGCAGCCATTCCAGTGAGTGCAATTGTGGATGCCAAAGTTAATGGAATGTTTCAAACACTGAATTTAAAGCATCTGCTTTGAAAGACCAGCATTATCAGACCAACATGCTCCAGGGCCAATATCATTCTAATCTAAAGTATGAAATGTGTTTGTTTTACTTCCATTTTAACTGTGTAACAGGTATTGTACATGACTGAGAATACAGCACTTTTTAGGAAGCTAGGACCTTCTAGTTCAGCAAAGTCATGCCTGCCTGTTGCTGCAGGAAACTACGTCGTAAAAAACAATTTAAAAGTAGTTCACATCCCATCTTAACATTACCAAACCATTTTACCCCTGTTGCTTCATTACTCCACTATGGCAGTTGCTCTTCTGATTTTCAGTCTCGGTATATTTGGAGCTTATATCCACTCTGACCAACTGTTCTTTCTCTGATCTAATACTGTCCTGAGTTATGAAGACCTTGGATAGTGTCTAAATTTCTGAAGAAATATGCAAGAATATATCTTCATGGATTACCCAAAAATGCAGAGCTTATAATGAACAGGATATAGCTGCATGAAAAAAATCCGTGGGGCAGAAGAGGTGCTAAGTATCACTGAACTGGATATTACAGTGTTGATGTATAAATGCAGCATAAAAAAAGGTAATGCTGGCTTGTGCAGCAAAATGATATTGACACAATTAGTTCAATGCTGGTTTTAGAGTTTATGGAATATGACCTCTGGGCTTTTCATCGTCAAAGGTTACTTCTAATTAGCATCCAATGATAACGTTAGAGATGTTTCTTTAAAAGATATCGCAGCTCTAGCAATGAGTACTGACATGGTATCTATCAAAGTCTCATGGTGCCTGCAATTCTGACAAAAGGCACTCCAAAGGACTGGCATGTATCACCTTATTTGCATTTTTGCATTTCATTATGCTTATAATTGCATACCACCACAGCAATTCTTCCCCACTATCTCGGAAAACATTATCAGCAACGTCTGAAATAAATGCTTAAATGTCAACAATTGACGAGCAAGAAAAGCTGACCTTTGAAGGATCTCATTCTTTTGAGAATTGCCCTGGTATGACTCACTCCTTAACTTTCTGTTTGTGTTTGATAACACCAAAAGAACATAGTTCCTGTATGGATTGCTTTTGTGTATTGGAAATAGAGAGGAAGTCAAAGAGCTGTAAAAATACAATCCATTTATACCAGCAGTCAGCTGGGATTGACTGAACATTTGCAATGACAATTCTTAAAGTCACTGAAACATTAAAGTAAGTGGACATTAACATTAAGCTACAATGGAATTTCTATGGAATTATATGTTACATCCACATTAGAATTAAAGTGAATTTATCTCTGATTAATGTTATGACAATGAAAAAAACAACCTTTCTTCCACAAACATGTTATCTGTTTTACACATTGTAAGAAGCGTTTAATGATTATAAATCACTAATTTAAAACCAAGGAAAACTAGTCACAATCGTTTTTTACATGTACTGCAATATTGACTGGCCTTCAGTAGGTTGAGCTGACATTTTACTATAGTTTTTGTTTCTACCATCATTTCATGGCTCCATTTACCTTGATTTGCATAGCAATTTTGGTGCACATTTTTCAAAAAAACACTAATCAATTTTAGCTTAAAATAAATTACACCACCACAGAAATTGCTGCCACTGTCCAAAAATGTTAATCAATTTTGAAAATCTACATCATGGCTTGTATCCCAGATTTTTTCCATCCAATCCACATCAAAAAGAAATGATAGAAAATTATGTTAACATGTTCGACTGCTTGTTTGCTTGTTTTAGTTGAGGCATTGGTTATGCTTCAATGGCAAACTAATCGCCTGTTTGGAATCTCATCCAGTTTGTGTTACTTTTTTTAATGGCAATATGGAGATGCTGGAGAAGATTTCAACATGGTCCATAGTGAAAGTTTTACATTCTCTTGCAGGAGCATTTTTTTACATCACTTTCAGAGGTATTACTAAAAAAGAAATTAAACTGTTTATTTTGACTAATATTACATGCTTCTGTGGGAGGACTTCATTTCTTTGCATTAGAGTTTGTTTTAATGAGGCAAAGAATACAACAGATTAATCTAAAAAAAAACCTCTGAGGACTGTCATTTTTTTAAGGCCTATAAAATATCATTAGTGGTTTTTTTAATGTTTCAAAAGAAACAATTATTTTAAGCTGGTATTTTCATCCACTTCAGCTCTTTGGTTCACTCATAGCTTTCAGTACAGAGTGGGTTCCTTTTCACACAGCTTTCAGACAGGTTCACACATATTCCTAATTACTGTCTGTTATGGCAACAAGGATACCTGCACCTCAGTCCCCAAATTGTTTCTGTCTGCTGGCTACACCTTCTGTGAATATATAGGGACCTTTTTTCCCTTGCAATATAACCATAAAGTTCAGTATCCTGTAGAAACAGCTGAGCTACTTCAAGATTAATTAACCCTAGTGAATACATTCTAACAGAGCTATTGAGCTTCTGGTACTGCAGCTAATCTCCATTTCATGGGTGCATCGCTTCTAAGTGAAACAGAGTACAGATAAAGTAAACACCAAAGGAAAGATGAGCCCAACAGTAACCACAAATCTGGAAATTTGTTCTCTGTTCTCTGCAATTAAAAGCGTCTTACAGAGATTCATTTTCACAGCAGTACCATGGCTCAGTCCATTAACTGGTCAATCCCTATTTTGGGAAGCATTAAACAGCATCAGTATGGCAGTGTATGCTGACATGACTTTAAGGGACCAGGATATCATTCAAGGTGACTAAGTATACCTGAAAGCGTTAGACTTGCAGGTAGATTACTTTCTGGGGTTTTCTTGCACGTTACCTTGCAGATAAAATGTCTTTACCTTTAGAAATAACTGGTAAAAGTCACATAAAAGAAAATCCAAGATAGCTAACAAAAATACGCATTAGGTTTTCATTTAAAAGTCCTATTTTGCACATTCTAGAAGACATGAAAGAGAATTATTCTTCCAAAACAAACCATTGTGTTGCATCAAGTCCTGAGGAGCTTCCTAATTCATTGATTCACCTTGTTTGAACCACACATCTTTGTTATTGTTGTAATAAATTACACAATGTCCAGATCTCTCTTAAGATGGCTTATGCAAAATAAGGATACCACAAGCACTATATATTGTACCTCCCTTTCCTTGTTTAAATAGGCAAAAAAAAAGTAAGTGGGAGGACATTAACAATAGACTTGGATCCACCAACTATCCATCATCCTTATGCCGTGTGAAATACTACAGACCTTGACAAATTTCAGTAGTACTGACCAGCATTTTCTAAAAACATATGCATTAGTTTCCCTAGTTTCAACATTTGAAACATCACTGTTAAAAAGCACTTCAACATGATTTCCATTTTTAAATCTCCTAGATATCATTAAGATCACATTCTTTGTTTCTCGCTACTGAGAGAACTCAAATAAAGCTGAGACTCCTCATTATAAAATATTCTGCAACATGATTTAAAACAAGGAATGAAAAACTATCTATAAAAACAACTTCCCACATGGATATGATTAACAACCAAGATGGAAACATTTCTGGTTGTCAATAACAACTTCCAGTAATGATTAAGACGGGCCATTATAAATGGAAAAGAAAACCATAAAGCATTCCCCGCAAAAAAAAAAAAAAAATCAGTATTTTATATGAAAAATAGCACGGGAATTATTTAAAGCAATTCTTTGGTTTATGTCCCTTTTGTCCAAAGTTGGAAAATGAATCCTTTTTTTAGTTACGGTGTGTTTACTATAAAAACATTTGTCACTGTTCTTCATTGAGTGATAAAATGCTGGAAATACACAGTGCACTTATTGGACAATTTAACATGCTGGGGTCAGGCACTCTGAGACTTCACAGTAGCACAACAAGAACAGATATTGAAGATGCTCAAAATCCAGATTATGGCTTTCAGAAGACATGGTGTATTGTTCACCCACGTTGAAAGCAGATGTATGTTTATATACTTTAATCTTGGCTCAGATGTGAGCTACCATGTTAACAATTTTGTTGCCCAGGCTGCCCTGGCTTGGGATTTAAATAAAAACAAATTACAGGTCTTAACAGTGATAGATGGACTTCTCTTACATTTGTGTAGAGTATTTTTGCTTTAAGATTAAAGGCTTACGCATTTATCTGCATAAACTAACCCCTGGAGTAGGGTACTGCTGACATTTTCCAAGAAAAATGAATATCCTAACTTATTCCAAAGAGAAGACTTGGTATTTGTATGGCCAGAGTGACCTTTGCAAGTGCCCTTTCAGATTAGGTGCACTACATGGAAAATTGTGCTCTTACAGTACTCCATAAATCATACCTACCAATTTTCTTTAAAGGGGTATGTAAATATCAGTGTACCAGGTGGGTAAACAACACTAACCTCGTACAAATGGCTTGAAAATTGAAGAAAAGCACCTTATTTTGCTGCTGAAATTGCTTTTGAAGCCCAGCATCGTGGCTTGGGTTGTAGAATGCATGAAATGATTTGTGCACTGGGAATAGAAAATGGGTTGATGATAACCACACTCGACACAGTTCCTATGTTTCTGAGTTCTTTCGATGATCAAAGATATCATTGCTGTATATTACTTTTCTTTGCAGATCCCAAATGCATGTGAATTTCAAGTGACATACACATTATCTGCATGTTTCCAAAATGGACAGACAGCTTTTTAGTTTGTATTTCTCATTTGAGCTAGTTAATGTTTCTGATCCAGTTTCAGTCTGAGTCTCCTTGCAATAGTTATGTAGCATTTCCATTTAATAAAAACAAGGCAGAGAAGTTCGTGTGCTAATGACAAAAATATGAAGTTACAGCCTTTGAAACTGCCGAAAGTGTTATTTGAATAAGTACTGACTATGAAAGTGAGGAGATGTGTTAATTGTTGCTAAGCTATAACAGGTAACAGAAAAGATTCTGAATTAAGAAAAAAGCCCTGGTTTTAGACACATCAGTAGGGTAAACTTACACACCATGGATATCAAAGCACCTTGAAGAACTAACTTCAGATGTGATCCACACAGGGTGATTTCAGTTAAACTTTTAACATTTGCAACTTGTATTGATTATGAAGGTCTCATTTCTACAAATGCATTGGTGTCATTGTGTTGCTTACCCCACAACATTCCAGAGGGTTTAGCGTAAAGAAAGAAAACATTGGTAACTCATTTCATTTTGCAATGGATATTGTAAAAGCAGAATTTACAGTCTATGGTCTATGAACCCAGGATTACCTTTAAGTACCTGCAGAGACTATCTCTCTCATTTACTGAAGGATTGGCTTGATGACAAGGAACCAGAGTTTATCTAAAACTAAAGATGTGACTTATATTCCAAAAATTTTTGTGTCCTAGGATCTAGGTATGTATTAAGACTAAGTATCAACCTGCTATCGGACATCCTAAATACTTTCCTAAAAATTTTTTAAGCCAAATTCACCTATGTCAATAAAACTATTTGGGATCCTTCTTTGGCATGGCAAATGGGAGCAGCAGGAAACAGAAATTTCCAGTCAATTTGGCTTTATTTTTACTATAGAGGTGGAGATATTTTACAAGTCCTGGGCTTCCTCAGCTTCAGTTGCATTTATCGATGCTCAACACTTCTGAGGACCAGGCTGCCTGTGTCAACATGGGTACCAAAACCCAGACCAACTCCTGGACAGTTCTGAGGTATGAACCTTAATGGTCTGATCGCAATCATATTATAAGTAGTAGCAGCTCGAACCTTAATGGTGTGATCGCAATCATATTATAAGTAGTAGCAGCTGGGAGCAGAAACAGGATGTACATTTCTTCTTCTTGCCCACTACATGATGTTGAAATAAACAGATTAAAATTGTAATCAGCCATTTAGAAAGATGAAGTGTGAGTAAAGAATAAAAGCCATAATCCATTTTTGGCATATGCTTAAGAATGTGCCTTAGAATTATATTGTATATCAACATATCCAGTGTCCTCCTTCAAAATCCTTAAATCAGCTCAGCTCAGAGTGCCCTTGGGGCATAAGACAGGAGACAGAATTGTTCACAGGAAACTATTTGAAGCATTTCTGAAAACAGATTTATTTTTCACAAGGGGAAATAAACCCAACAGAGGGATATCATCTACCTCCTGAAGAAAAACAACACTGGAGGGAGAAAAGAGCTACAAATGTTGTAAAATGAAGCTCGAAGCATTTCTGGTAAACTTATTCTCACTGAGAAGGGGAAGAAGATCATGGAGGGGATGAGAGTAGAGTCTGGAGACATCCCCAGCCTACAGACCTCACAGAAAAAAATCAGTATCTACCTCCCAGAGATGTCTCCCTGCCAGCAGCAGATCACTTAGTCATTTTACCACTGGTCCACCCAACAACTTCTTCCATGGGACAAGTTTACAGAGAAGATCCAACAGCAATCTAATGTGTTTAAGACAAGATTTAAAAGCAGCTTGAAACACTCATAACATTTCAAGTCACGAAAGGCCACACAAACACCCCAGACATACAATCTGCCTTGTCACAAATGTGCCACATGTTTATCAGCTGTTCTCATCTCCTCACAGCCTCTGACTTGATGTGCTCAGCAGCACTCTGAACTTCCAAGAGCTTGCAGTTAGTTTGGAGAAACAGCGACACTGAATTTCTGTTCTCTACAGCCAATATGAAAACGCATCTGATTACTGCTGCTATTCTGTTGAGGTTTTTTAAATATTGTTCTTTACACTTTGCATTAGACAGGGTTAAAAATGCTCTGGGGAGAAGCTATAGTGTCACTAATGCACTGCATGGGAAAACTTTGGGAACAATTCCATTCTTTTGGGATTAGCGGAGAGAGGAGTTGCCATGAGTTAGGTTGTCCACTCCATCTAGCACATATGGATGTAGAAATTCTTTCATTTAAAACAGAGACAAGCATATTTCAACAAGGGACAGCACAGCCCTATTTTGTTATGATAAAAGTATCTGATACATTCAAAGAAACTATTTAATCCTCAGAACCTTTTGTTAATGGAAGTCTCAGTTCTCATCTACATTTTACACTGATACTGATTTAAGACAAGACCAGGAATAATTAAATTCAATACAAAGACTCATATTAGTATCTGGAAATATGCACCATTTCATCTAGTTCCAAAACGCCTCATTATAACAGAGGAGTGAATTACTCTTGACTTTAGGAGTCATGAGGAAACACCTGAGAAAAACTCTGTGTTGTAGGAAAAGGACTAGTTTGGCTTTTTTTCAGAAGTGCCTATGTGAGGTAGGTAGTATGGGTGTTTATTAAAAACCACTAATGTTTGTATGCCTGAGCAACTGAGATGTTTTGGAAAATGCCCACCTTTTACAAACACATTAGGGGAGTAATTTGCAAAGGAGCTTGTGGATTTTACAGAGATGTGTTCAGTTATTGGTAGGTTTAGATTTACTCACAAGATGTTGAGAGCTCAGTGTGATTGCTCAGAGGTATAAAAAGTAAGCAAGTACACACGGGTTTATAGGCTCAAGGCTGAAAAAACCCAGAACTCAGTGGCAGGCAGAATACAAATATTTTCAAGGTGACTTTTTCACATTAGAAGCATTTTTTGAAGGCAGCACAATGTTGCATACAGATAATGTTGGAGAGGTTGTGGAAAATGAGTTATTTTCTCCAGTGGAGACTGGAAACAAATATAATGTTATCATGAGTTATCCATTTAAAGCCTCTGATCTTAGGAGGAGCTGCATCATGCCAAGTTTACAAACATACTCTACCTCCAATCTCCCCAGTTCCCAATATTTAAGGTCTCATTCATTATCCTAAGGCTTAATCCAGTTCCCAGAGAAGTCACTGATGTCACTGTACCATAAGAATGCAACTGAAGCCTGCATCTAGCTTTCACAAAATCACCAATTAAAAAAGAATGTCTGCTGGCAAAAACACCATCTTAAAATGTCTATTCTGCAAATAACTTGGGAAGATATAACTCATTTCTGTTTACTGCAACCTCAAAACCTCACATGACCTTGCAACTACTTGCACAACAGGGAAAAAAAAAAAAGAATTGTATTTGACAGGCACTGCTAATAATGAAAATGTTTTTAAATGTAAGCTTTAGCTGTGTACCAATCACTGCCTAATCAGGGTTATGCTTTTCAAATTATATTGTGTCTTCTTTCACCTCCTGCCTATTATGTGAAATAAAAAGAGAACTGCTTAGGCAAATCCTTGATCTGTTCACATATATTTTTAATATTAATATGTCAGAGCAGTGGCAATAATGATATTAGGCAAATGACGGAATTCTCCCCCCAGCTGGACATGTTAATTGAGAAGCCAAATTTTAGAGGCAAAGTTCACGTCTGTGCAGATGGCAGGACAATGCCGGATGGCAGGCCTAGGTCAGTGTCAATCCCAAACCGTACTTTAATGGCTCACTTCTCTGCTTTTTCAACGTCAGCTGGTCCCTGTGGGGTGTATAAGTTAGGGAAGTCTGCCTCTGCGTTTTTTCCTGCCCTTGACTCTGGTGCACTAATTTCATGCAGAGAAGATGCTCCTACGTGTGATAATAAAAAAGAGGAACTTGCACGCAGAAGCTCAAATGAGAGGGATGGTTCCAATGCTGCCTTTAAAGCTGATGTAGCTGTGCTAAAACCAATACCATACTCCTGCTCTGGCAGGCCTTCATCCAAAGTTTGCTAACATCAAGGGGAACATATTCCTTATTAAAATCCAGTCACCTGATATTTCCTTGCTTTAATAATATTGGGGGGGAGAGGGGTGGCAGCAGTGGGGTGGTGTTATTGTCTTTATTTGCATTTGTACTGAGGCCACTTAATATTCTGGCCAGGCTGGTTCAGATTTTAAGATGCTTTATTCTGCTGCAAGCATATAAAGGTATTTTGCTCTTTGTCAAAAGGCCCTGAATATTGTTCATATTTACATAAGTATTATATTACTTCCTTTAATGTGATCTGTGAATCAAAAGCTGAATATGTATACCTATATATTTAGAGAGATATATAGCTATACAGCATCACAAAAAGACTTAATAGTTTCAGTTTCCTAAGTGATATAATTATTTATTATCTCTAATTAAGATGCAGAGCTTGGCTTTCTGCATGAGACTAGATGAAAAGCCTTTTTAATGAAAAGAGCAACTATGAGCTCTAAATTTCTTCATGGAAGAGATAACTTATGTAATCACTGGTAACCTTTTTCAAGAATATTATCTCACTATTTATAAAACAATACCTTCTTTACTTTAGAAATTCCCATTTACATATGAAAAAGAGCTTTATTTATTGATGCCTTTGACTGATGTACATTCCTCTTTCAGGAACACCCTCTTTTTCCAGTCTTACATAGGCCAGAGCACCTACTTTCCTTTTGACATTACCTGCAGTGGTATTTAAAACAATTCTCTGCCTGAATTATCAATAAGCACAAAATTAGTCTGTTCTTCAAAATCATGTTAGATTTCCTTGTTTTATAATGTTATATTTAAAATGTTTTCTATTCCTATTGGTAAAAGAATGCAACGTTTAACCACTAGGAGCAGGTATGAACAAAGGCAAAAATATTTTTATTTTCCTTTCTTATTGTAAGAAAAGCTTTCTTTAACATGTCCCCCAACACACACACCCAAATTGTCTGGTTTTATAAATTTAACTACTTTACGCAAGAGGAGGATATAAGCAACAAAGAACTGAAAGTACATGCCAGTAAAACTTGCTCACATCTACCTTAAAAATTAGTAATAAACTCATATATTAACATGACTTCTTTAATTTTTATATTGATAAATTCTCCCTTTTATTTCTAAACAAAGAGGGGTTGCTAGCATTTATGGGAAAAACATTTAAATATTTGAAAGCTTTATGGACTCGTATTTTTCTCATATTTGTGTAACTTCCAACAAAACTACAACTCAAATCTGACCCACCTTAAGCACTGCTAACAAAATTTTCTGCTAAATGTACAGCAAAAATATGAAGTCAACTAGTTTATATTAATAAAATATGACTATACAGTATATCATTGTACAGACTGATGTGTGGCCAAATATCTTACGGATATTTCACAACCATATAGGAATTGAATCAGTGCTCACTATAGTCAAAGGAAAGACTTCCACTGATTCTAATGTGCTTTCAATCAAGCTCTCAACTATGTGTATTTTTACATGAAATGGAAAAATCATCATCTGTGGAATTGCCTGGTATGACTGAGGGCAGCAAATGAGTTCAGTGATGCTGCATTTGTGTAAATCTGGGCAAAATTTGACCTTGTATGCTGACAGATAGGAAAAGAGTTAGGCAATGTGTTTAACTAAACATCTCTGTTAAGCTGTAATCATCTGGTCTTGTGTTTCACTAATTAACGTCTGTGTAAAGGGAGAGCATTCAAATAAACATCATCTTAAAATTCATTTACTCTTTCCAGTGCTTGCTTTGTAACATTTTACTCCATATTGATTATCTTTTAACTTACCTCCTCTCTCAAACCAATACCTCATGGTAAGTAATTCCATTTCTTTTCTCCAGAAAAGAAGCCACCAATTTTGCTTAAGGACATACTAGCAGCCAGTGCACATTTTATGCAACAGACTCCTAGTTATCCAACTAACATTTTTCTGGACCTCCTGTAAAGCTTCTGTAGGCCTCTCTTGGGTGTAAATACCTACATATAAGCAAAGTACATATGTTTTCAAGTATACATATGCATGTACTCCATGACATTATGTAGCCAATTGTACCAGGGTTAATCTTACAACTAATCTAGTCAGGAAATGGAAAACAATCTATGTAAATCAGTTTAAACTTGGACAGTCGATCTGAATAACACTGTACACAGGAAACAGTATGTGTTGATCAAACAAACATTTAATACTGTTTCACATGCAGCAGATGGGTTTATATTAAGTTGTCTTTAATTTTGATCACAATATTGTTAGCTAGATTTTATTCTACTCATGAAAATATAACCATATATCTTCAGGAAGGACAACCAATATCCTGGAAAACAGATCAAAAGAACACAAGAGTAAGGTAGAAAGAGAGCCATTCAAGTGAACAGAAAATACATACAGTTACTATTTAATTTTGAAAGTATTATTTACATCAGTGATATTTTTATTTCTTCTTCATATGGTTAAAAAACATGTAAGTGCATATTCAAAATTAACAGGGCGTGGATTTTTCAGTAGTCATTCTGCATATATGGGGAAAGATAGACCTGGAACAACACCCCGGCAGTCAATAAAAAGCCTCTAACTCTAGTGAGCTTTAGACTGGTACTAAAACTATATAACTTGCAAGGTGGGTAACACATAACTGTCTCATATATTTGGAGTTGTACATCTTTCAAAGGTTTTTATCAGATGATAACATCCACTAACTCCAAGCAGCCTCTCTTCAACTGTTCTTAGCATTATAGCCAAACCTCATCTAATTCATCTCATTTTCCTCTCTGATTAGCAGCACTGAAGCTTAAATCTGTCTCCTACAACAATAAACTATCTTCATAATTCTCTTTAAAGATGAGAGGTAAAAGATGGACTTTGCATAGGACCAATACACTTACATTTGCAAATGTCTAGCTTACCCATGAAGATTGCCTCCATGAATGGACTCAAGGTTACTGCCATGCATACCTTGCTAGCTAGCATAAAAAGTCAGCTATGAGTAAGCATGTGTTCATAATTGTGTTCACCTAAACTGAAAAATTTCTATTTAGTAAATTATGTTGGTCTGTTATGGGTCTGCTATTATTGTATCATAATTCAGATTCCACTACTTTTTGTAATTAAAGTCTTAAAAATAATTCACAGTCAATTTAGTTAAGAAGAATCCATGTGCTAGAACTACTCAGGTTTGAGTTAATCTCAGATGATGTAGATTTACAAAATCACACTGCAAGAGCTGAAAGAGGAACAGGCAATCCAAGAATACCTGGGGAAATTCATACCATTCTTTCCATTTGTAATTCAGAGAACATTATGCAGGCTTAATATTTGACATCATCAGATATTTTTCAGCCTGTTTTTGTGTTACAATTACTCTTAGTAACTGTGTTCAACATTAATACAGTTTGTGCCTTATTACTAATGGGAAATTCCTGGCATCAGAGGATTAATTTTAGTCTTTGTCTTCCTTTAGTAATAGGAAATAAATTTTACATAGTCATTGTCGTAGTCAAGTCAAATAAAGAAACTATATCTGCTGACGAGCCTTTATTATCACAATCAAATAGATTAGCATTGATTTACTGTAGGTAAGAGCTGTTGAAGTGTCTGTTCTGTATGTGCTCTGTAGCAGCATGATTATTTACTGTAAACCTACCCCCTGATTTTCTCCTTAGGCTGGTATTGTTATTATTAAAGCTAATTCACATGAAATTATGGTAGCTCTCCTGGTCTACAGTCCTTGATCAGAGACCTAAGCAGGTGTTTGCTTAATAATTTGGTCAAAGATCAGTGAGTTAAAGGTTAGGCCATAGAGGGGATGAATGGGGAGGTCAGGGCACTTGCAGGAGGGGTCTGAGACTTGATCTTCCTGAGTCTGGAATGGTCGAACCTCAAGGTCACCCATTAGTGATCTTGTTTTAACGGACTGTGAGATGTCAACCATAAATTCACCATGCCAGCACCTTTAACCCTATTAATACTTCGACTACTGGAAATAAAAGCAAGGACCCAGAAGGAACCAGCCCATGGAGAATTATTCACAAAATGTCTATGAGATTAAATTTATCTAATAAAGCTTACAACTTTCAATACAGCTCTCCAAGGAAAAAAACTTTTCTGCATTTTACCTTCTTACAGAGATTCATTACATTCTATATCAAGATGATAGGCAAATAAAGACCATTCACACACAACATTCATATACATGTGATAGTGTCTAAATAAAGAAAAATGTGTCTTTTACCATAGAAGATTTTCTCAGATAATAAAAGTAGAAATTAATGAAAGTAGAAACAAAACTGAATCATCTTCTGTTCCCAAAAAACTGTACCTGTCCATATAAGTGTAGTCAAAATTTTGTAACGATCATACAGATTTAGAGGTTAACACGTAGTGACTCGTCACTTGCCCATCACAAGCAGACATGTTTTCCCCTTCTTTGAGTCAATAACTATGTTTTGACGGTCAAGCATTTTCATATGTAGAAGCATGGGATCACCAAACTGTAACTGTCAATTGGGAAAAACGATACTGTCTACTTAGGAGTTTCACCTGGGAAAGTACTTCTTTCTTTCCACTCTCCAACCCTGCTTGAAGGTGGAGGAGTTTGTACTTGCTGAATCAACCCTGAGTTGCAAGGATTCAAATATTTTTGATATCTTAGAACAAAACAGTTCAGCCTAGTTCAGCGATTCAAACAATTTCAGATCGAAAATACGTGAAGCTGCTTAGTATCGCTATATACCACAACTCCTTTTGGGGCATCCTGCATCTCCAGACTCTGGGAGAGTCATCTTTCGCTGTGTCCAGGATCTTCTGGGCTACATGTGATCAGAATGAATTTATGTTATTAATAGAAATCATGCTATAGACATGCATATCCCTCTTCAGAACAAATAAAGCTCCTAGTTTATCTAGAAGAGATTGCAATCTAGACTAGAGCCAGAACAGTATGTAGTGACTGTTCATGTAGAGGAGATACAAAGGGATAGCTGATGGAGGGATTTCTCAGCCATTTGAGAAATCAGGGTATTTGGCCAGTAAAAGAAGTAACATCACAGGCCATGTTAGGAAAATGTTTACTGCTATTATGATCAGGATGTCCATGGAACAATGAGACAAAGACAATGAACTCCTTCCCCCGACAGTTCCCAGGGACTCCTGGCAAGCAGCTCCTTCCATTGCAGGATGAGGACATAAGAACTTACAGGCATCAAAGTATCATGAAAGGGAGCAGAAGGGTAGGAAGGGTGAGACATAAAAGAACCATCCACTTGAGATAAATGAAGACATCACAGCAGAGTAAAAAGAGATAACAACAGACAGTTAGGTGCAGAGTGCTAATTGGGAGTCTGAACTGAATCAGTGGCCCCAGCCCAGCGTTAATGAAATATTCATAGACGGCCACACAACACACTGTCAGTAAAGGACAGGTTGCTTTGCCTTTTAGTGAGGAGAATTTTACTATATCACTGTCCCCTTGTTTTCCCTACCCTCACAACTCTGAGACTGTAGGAAGGAAAGGCATGCAATTGCTGTAAAGTGTGTTTTCTCCATGAAAATTTCATATCAGGTACCTTGGATATCCAGGAATAAAAAAAAAATAATTATATCACCCATAAAGGCCAACCACACAGGAACTTGAGACATCCTGAAACTTCACAGATATCTTTATTTAACTTCTAGTCATCTTTTCCTTGACTTTTAGAAGATTTATTTTCCATGTACTCCTATCTTATGAAACCTGTGCAAACATCTGAACAGAAAGAGTTTTTCTTATGTGGGCAGTAGGGAACATGGCATTTCAACAGAAAAGTAGCTCTTCTATTGATAAAAATTCATAGGTATTTTGAACTGAGAAACTAATCCTGACAGAGGTTGTCATCTCTTATATGGTGTAAAGTGCCCACAATTCCCACAAAGATCAACAGGTTCTGAGCTCCATCCAGAGCCCCTCAGAACTGAGCCCTTCATCCAGAATACTTGGCTTCAATTCGTATCACTTGAACTCACATTGTTCAGATGAGCTTAAATCTTTACATAAACTGTTTGCTCAATTGCACTGCATACCGTGCATGCTGCTGTGTGCACCTGTTTGTTTTGATAGCAAGCACAACAGGATATTTTGTGGGTTGAAATCATCCATTGTAACAAAACAGTCTTTTTTTTAATTAAAAACAATTCTAGAAATGAAGACACAATAAGAATATGTACAAAAAATCATTTTATAATGATTGAAAAGTAAAATGTGTCAAAATATTTTTAGAACCTCGCAAGTATTTTGGTGACACAAAGTCAGTTTTCAGAGAGGAGTTCTGTTTTTAATGGACATAAGCTTCTGTCTTTTAAAAGATCTCTAAAGGATATTCTAAGAAAATCATTAAAGTATTCTGTTTAAAAATAAAGATAAAATAATTATTAAAGGCAACTGCGTACTTACCATGTTCCATGTTCTGCTTGCTAATTAGGAAGGAAATAAACTTTTACAAAATCTGATCAGGAAATAAGATTTCCAGTCTACTTAATCAGCATGGGTTGGTATCCATTCACAGAAAGCCATTACGTCTCAATACTTTCGTATGTTGAGCTTTCATTATTTAAAAGAGGAATAACATACACAAAGCCCAAGCTGTAAGACAGACTGACCGTGTTCATCTTTAACATGAAGTCTTGTACTTTTGGGGTTGTGTTTATCACTGCCTGCAATTAAATAGTATCTTTAGCCCCCAGTCTTGCAGAAAACTTTACAATATATGAGGTTGAAAGTCAAAGTACTGTAAACTAATGATAATAATGAATAATTATTTTCTAGGAATAATTTAATACACTTTGTTACACTGTACATTTAAACATGAATTAGCATGGAAAACAGAGAAAATTATTCATGTAGCATGTTGTAGAAATAAGTCATCTCATCACATTCAGTGACAGTAGAATAGTCATTTGGACACTTGTTGTGTACAAAGAGCTCTTCAAATGGAAAATACCTTTACAGGCATGGAGTTATAGGAAAGCATTATCGTTTCACCTCTAGATTGTAGGCTAGACAAGCATAGCGAACTCAGAATTCTTTGAAATGACAGAGAGAAAAATTTCTAATTTTCTTACTGGTCACCACAGAGGTAAAATTAATCCAAGCTTGGAAAAGGACAGCTGAAGATCTTTAACAGTGCAGGGCAGCCACAGAGAGAAATTTCAATACCAGCTATGTGCCAATCATTAGATAGATTCTCGGCTCTGTAGGACAGAACTACTGGCACAACATAACTTCTTGCTACATCAGGGAAGGTGGATTAGCCATAAACCAGGATAGATGCTGTTATACGGATTTTTTCCTTTCTTTAGAGGAGACCGGTGCTGTCTTCTAGAAATCGGATCACTGCCCAGCACAAAAGCTTTGCCCTTTTGCCCCCTTCGCATGCAGAAAGAGGAGATGTTAACATGGTAAAATTCACTCCTGGGCAAGAGGCCAGAACATGGCCTATGTACTATTAAGCCTTCAAAATAGGCTTTAAGTGGGACTTAAGTGGTGCATGAACCTTTCGTTGGCTTTCTGCCCAGAAGTTAACTTTACCCACAGAGAATATTACATGTTGTCCATGCATTGTCTAACATATACGGGTGCAAGGTAATTCCCCTTTGTCACCCTGACAAAACAGGCAGCGTTGCTTAAACTGAGTTGTTCTAGATGGTCCAGAGTAAATTATGCTTGCTGCATGCAATACAACCAAGAAAAGTACTACTAACACAGGAAGAAAGTATGTCTTTATGGTGAAGGAAATTTAATTTCCTCAGGACTGCCATGCCAACGTGGTAAACAGTACGGGCCCTTATAGAAAGATGTGGTTTCTGGCATTTACTTGTACAAAACAGCGTATAGATTTTCTGCAGGTCTTTATTTTTCACCTACAAACTAAGAAGAATCTCATACTATTATGCTTATGTATCATTCTTCATGTTAAAATGTAGCTTGAAGTATTCCCACATTCTTCAGTATGCTCCATTTTATGCACGAGTAGCCTTTCAGATTCAATAGAACTGCATAGGTAGTAGAAATAAAGTAAAACATAGTGTACGTCTTTAAAGGAGCGAGGCCCAAAATTGTACTCGTGTTGCTGAAGTGGAAGCTTTTCCCTTTTTAAATGTTATTTCTATTTCTACGTGTTTTTTGCTTTGGCACTTTCTTGATTGACTCATTTTCCTTTGAGAGTTGTTTTGATAGGTTACTAAGAAGGCTAGAAAAGACAAGAAAAAAGGTTTAATGACTTGCAAAAATATGCACAATACAAAAGAAATACACACATCCTGGACATTTCCCAGCCTGATACAGTCTTAGCTGGAAAAAGGATGAAGGGGAGGGAAGCAGAATTGGGAACAGAAGCACGAGATGTCCTGGAAGGAATAATAAATTATAATTTGCTATTGTAAATTCTACTGGCAGCTCTTAAAAATGACCACAAGTAGTCTCTCTGATATACAGTGAAGGGATCCAGAACTGCTGACAGGTTTGTGTATACCAAACTGATTAACACTTTATATTACATGGACAAATTATTAGGGGCTTTGAATTTGAGTTCCTGCATTGCTCTTACTTCGAAGCAAGCAGCTGTATTTTTTTTTCTGATGATACTTTCTGTAAACGGCATGTGGAACCTGATGATTATCATTCATTTTTATTTAGTTAGCAGATGGCTTCTAGCAGCAATTCCTTAAAACTTTCCTCATTTATAAAATATGAAGTGGCTGACCTCAGTTAAACCAATTAGTAACTTTCCTTTATCATTTTTCCAGGTGCTTTCTTCATTAGGAGATATCAATCAAGTGCAGGGCAGTAAACATGCTAGTTCTGGTATTTGTGGAATGCTCAGATCATCAATTGAAGTACATGCAGTTCAAATCTGAAATATTAGCAGTTCAAAAATCCATTAAGGACAGTATCAGATGAGTTGTTATAATACCCATATTGAAATGTGTTGCACAGGATCAGCATTTGACACCTTGGAACTGAAAGAAAATATTTCTTGTTACTACAATATTCATACGAAAACTCTAGATTGCATTCAGTGGGCAAGATAAAATGTTTTTCACCTGGAAAATGCTCCCTTTTAGCAATACCATCTTCATTATAAATGTTCAGATTAGTTTCTTCAGCTATTCTGTATCTCCGGATACAGAAGGTAGAGAAAATCCTTCAGGATAGAAAGTATTCGTATGCAATGCAACTGAAAAGTGATTAATCTTTTTGTTAAAAATTAATATCTTCCACATCTAACATCTTACAACAATCTTACCTTGTTTCTACAGCCACAATCCTTCAAGAAGATACCAGTTTTAGTTTAAAAAAAAAAAAAAAACAAAGACAGATTATTCGAAATAATGTACATGACTCGGACTTTTACCTGCTTTAAATTAGTAACACGAGATTTGATTCTATCAGTATTTCTGCATAACTGTATCACATACCTTTGTAGTCTGAAAATTTCAATTATCTTTCTAATCACAGTGGAGTGGAATGCAATGCAGTTGCTAGATTTTATATGAAGTAGAAAAGAAAATCATCTGTATATTTTCAGAATTGAGGAATATTTAAAAAGAACAAAATCCTGATTCTGTAAATCTACACCTTCAGCTAAAGCTTCAACTCATCTGAGTAGGATCCTGGCAGGATTAGGCCAACCACTCACCAGAAATGCTGATGTAATAAATTTGTGTTTTGGAAAAAGGCAGGTTAAAATGATAAATGTCAAATATTAGTAGTTCTTTTTTAAAAGGCATCTTCCCTGACACTTCACCCTCATCCCTTGCTCTCTCCTCCACAGATGGCAACGAGGTGCACGGTAAAAGAAATTAAGATGATAGTGTGTTGACAGGAGCAAGGACGCTCCAGTTTTCATCCTTGCAGACAACAGAAATGACATCACGTCTCCTCAAACTGACACATTAATAAATTTAGTATCACCTGAACTTTTCTGGAAAAGAGAACCTTTTACACCAGCAAGTTATCTGGTGTCAGTAATAATAGGATTCTGTATCATATTCTGCTCCATATATGATGGCAGAATTACCTTTTGGGCCCTAACAAGTTGACAGGGGTTCATTTTGCTTCCTCTTTTAATGACATCTTCCTTGCAGGTGAACTGCAGATGTAATGACTTCCTCTTTTGCTTCTGAATACTCCCGAAATGTCATCATGACCCAAGACATCTCAATCTGGCTTAATGCAAACGGGAAGCAAAGGGTTTTTAAAGGTGAAACTGATCTTGCTAATGAAGAAGTATCACTCTTCATCTGGACAGGGAGCACAAAGCTTGTTAGATTGAGCTAGGTGAATGTCACAGGTTAGAGTTCAAGCATAACACAGAATTGTGACTAAAGATGTTATCTTCTATTTGTGTAGGGATACACAATCAAAACAATGTAATATAAGTCTAAATCTAAGTATTTTGGAATGACTCAGCAAGATATGAAATAAATCTTTGCTGGAGAGGTCAGCATTTTGAGGACCTTAAACATGAAAAGTTCTAATATTTTAGAAAAGAAGGAGGTAAACATATAACTTTTTTTTTTTAAAGAAGGAATAAACAGCGAAGGGAGGATAATGGATGCTAGTGTAGTCCATTCATTGCTCCAAACTGGAGAATTAATGCAGAAGTGTCTGATTTGTACATTTAGCTACAGCATTTCAGATGGTAAAAATACTTTGTTTGCCACTGAGTTGGATTATTCCCAAAGTATATACATATATATTTTTAATGCACAAGAAAGCCAATTAAGAGGCTCCAGTAATGCGAGGGCTGTTTTTCAGCGCAAGTGGAGCAAACAGCTTACTCTCCAGACATACAGAAAGTTCCCCGAAGCCGTTGGAAGCTTCTGGGGAAGAAAAACAAAACCAAACACATACGCAAGTACCAAACACGTTCGGATTACCTTTGCTGACTGAAGGCAGGCCTGCCTGTACTGCCTGCTCATCGCAACTTTTGGGGGAGATGGCAGTCCTCTCGCTGAGAAGTCTGGCTGTGGAGAGCATTAACTTTCAAAGCCTTTGCTGCCTGTATAGAGATGGTAGTGGTAACAAAATTTAGCTCGCCTCTTTGTAGATGTTTCTTACGTGTTTAATTCCTTTAATAATGTTTTGCTTACAGTCCAGGTCCTAGTGATACTCTTCTATTTAAAGCAGCCCACTGTTTGCAGGATGTCTCAGATGGACACATTGTGTGAATGGGCCCAGATTGAAGCTAATGCAGAAATTGTTCAATGATTCACCGAGAGAAAATTAAAAAAAAAAAGCCTACTGGATTCAAATGCTTGTCTGATTCAGGGAACATTTTAAAAACACCACATGAATATTTTAAGTGCCAAATCTAAAATGGAGATTTGAAAATGAAGCCTCAGATTTTTGAAGGAACATTTGCACTGTTCAGGCAGTCTTCCTGTCTGCTTGAAAAAAGCTATTATTTTGAAGATAAAGGTATATTTATGATGGTCTGGTTTAAGTTTTTGAGAAGTTTTTCATAGAAAAAGCAGAATGTGTTTACAATATATTTTGTTTTAGACACACTGACTTCTAAGAATTTTTCCTTAGTTACTCATGCTTTCCCTAAGATGTTTAGAGGAATTTACTAACATGGAACATAAAATCAGACAGGAGGGGATCTAAAAAGAAGGTTTTTTGTTTGTTTTTAAAAAGAGTATCTATGACTAAATATGATGAGCCCAGTCCCTGATTGAAATCCATGAAGATCTGTAGACAGAAGATACTACATAAATTAAACTACATCACAGTAAATTTTACCCGAAACAACAAAGTCAGTGTTTACAGTAAAAATAAAAAGTTCTGTATCAAATCTTAATACCAAAGGACTCACATGAACAAAATGGAACAACTAGAGGTTATACTCCACAGCAGCGGGTCAACTTTGTAAAAACTATTCAGCAGAGTTCCCTAGAGGTCACCACAAAAAACCGACAGAGGTGAATGAACAGGGGGTTCAAGAGTCAAAACTCAGTTATGAAGCCCAGAAATCTGCTGGTTGGCTTCTCCATACCCTCTAGATAAGAAATGGCTTAAAATGTATCAGAACCTCATAAAAGCACTGTAGTTCCTTATTGCACAACTGGAAACAAAGAACAACTACTATACAGCACTGAAAACTTCCAGGCCATACATCATGCAGTGGACTGATGCTAAGATTGTTTGCTGGAGAACAGCCTTTATTCATTCTAAATCAATGAGTGCTATAGAATGCATGATAAACTTGCATGTCAAACTCTAAAGTTGCTATTCAAGTTGCTTTACCAAAAAAGGTGGCTAAATACAAGATTTGATTATCTAATACCCGATACAAGACAGAAAATGCACTCCCTTCTTTCTCGCACGTCTGAGGTAGAGAAATTGGTTAATGAGCTTAATCCACTTACCTTGAAATAAAAAGTAAAGTATTTGCAAATAAGTTTAAATGAATTTTCAATTTAAAAATTTATGAGTCATGGCCTCTGTGTTATTTTAGGAAAAACAAGCAATTACACTTAGTTCTAACAGGTGGAGTAATGACTTTTTCACCTGTCAACTGACAGCTTAAAATTCCCACACATGTAGACCATTTCTGTTTCATCTTTTCTTTGAATTACAGCTGCTTTGCTTTTCAATGCCTGTGCTTTGCTGGTGTCTCCTTTGTGTCTGAAACTCTCACACTGAGTTCTGCCTCTTTGGTGCTGGGCTTTCTTTTCACAGTGACATTTCAACATAAACAGTCAATATTCATTACCTCAAAGGAGACTTCCCTCCTATTGCTGACCAATTAAATACCAGCTGAGTTAGGCAGACAAAGGTAAAGAAGCTCTAACACAAGACTGGCTTGGAATATACTTCTTCTTCCCTTAATGGAAAAAAAAAGGTATTCAAAACAAAGAATTGACAATATTGGGAAAATCCAAAGCAGAGCAAAACAGTTTCTTCAGATGTTATGCTCCTCCTCTTTATCTCACACAGTCCTTTCCTAGTGCTGTTCAGTCTGTAGACAGGAATAGAAAAGACGCATATTTATCACAGGGACAAAGATCACAGGTATTCCCCTACAATCCCACCTTTGATGAAATAACAAGGATGTAACAAAAAATAACACCTAATGTTTGAGGCCAAGAGAAAGAGCTTTCCCCTTTTCTTTTCTGAGATGTGAGTAAGACTCACTCCACACAAAGATGTGGTTTGAATGTTGTTGTATTACATACAGTTCAGCAAAAACTGCTTCATTTTGTATTATGTAAGGTTCAACTCCAAGAAGGAAAATGCCATCTAAATAGATCATGAGCAAGGGTGAAGAGGTACACTAAACTTATGGCTGATGAGAACAGCCTGCTGTCAGACCGCCTGGAGGCTGATAAACCTCCTTCTCTTCCACAGAGTGGGAGGGGATGGGCATCAGCACCGTTCACTGTCTCCAAAACGTAGGCACAGTCTTTAGGGGAAGGAACAGTTCTACCCATGGCAATGCAATTCAAGCATTTGCATAGTTTCACCTGCAAAGTGCAGGAGAACTGAATCATAAAAATATCTAGCTGAAAAGGACTCGGAGAGATCATCTATACTGCATACCTGCCTCAAGGCGGGATCAGATACCTGAACTATTCCTGACACACATTCGTCCGACGTCTTGTTGAAAACCTCCAACAGCAGAGACCCTACACCTCCCTTGGCAACCCATGCCAGGGCTTAACTGTGCCTACAAGTTATTAAGTTCTTCTTACTGTCTAAACTAGATCCTTTTTGCTATGAATTAAGCCTGCATAAACCCAAATTTGCACATACCCAAATGGAATCCAGAGAGAAGACCAGTGGTGTTTTGGCCCATAATATTTTTCAAAGAGGTTCAGACAACAATTTTTAAAAATACAGTAATTATTTACAATCTGAAACAATGCAGAAACTTAATTACCTGTCTTAAGAAATGTATTAGTAGAATAACCTAGCAAAGAGAATTAAACAGTTTGGAATATGAGGGTACAAATATCAGCAGCAAATGTGATGCTACCAAAAAGAAGTCTGAAATCAAAGGGCTTAATGGTTGCTCAGTACAAGATCAGGCTGAATTGTCACAGTCTGAAATAGCGTGTTTAATGATATGAAATAGGTCTTGCATTTTTACATGAACGTATTAGGACTTTTTTTGCCTTCTTGTGAAACAGAGAGAGATTTCTATAGCACAAAAGGGCCCAATCCCACAGCATACCCTCAGTGGGAGGTTTGCTTAACCAAGAAATGCAATGTCAGGCCTTCTCAGAGGATAAAAACAATACAAAGAATTGGTGTAGATGCTTTATGTAAAGGTAACAGCTTGAATCCCTGAAAGCAGCCAAATGATTTTTACTTAAATGGATGTGACATTACCAAGAAAGAAACTTTATCCTCATGAGAGATCTTTATTAGCCAGGGTACTTAACCCTAAAGATGAAGAGAATTTAATAATCACAGGGTTGTTTTCTCCCTCATTCTTTCATTTGTGCAACCAGCAGCTAGAGGGCACAAAAGAATGCTTTTACCTTATGATCTATCTCATAAAAGAGCTCTACAGACTGAATAAACAAAAAAGAAAACAGTGCTAATATCACAGTATATTACATATTTTGTTTAGAATCTTAATCTGTATTCTCTTTTGCAAGAAGCAGTAGCGATTCAGGAGACAATGGCATGACAACGCAAGAGTCTAATCAAAGACCTTTATCCCACTAAGAATATGTATTTAAGCCCCAGAACACAGCAGGTATTTCACACCGCATACTTTCTCTGTGAATATGGTCATCATTACTCGCCTTAACTGTTTTGCAAAGCTCTTTGTTTAAAACTAATATAAACACGTATTTAACCTCCTTCATTCTTACATCTTAAATATTAATGCTGGCTGTGATTCCGCATTAATAACAGCTATTATTTTTGCATTAATAAGGAGCTTACAGGAATAAACATGGAAGTCATAGTGCAGTCCTCCTGTCAATTAAAAAGCAAGTCAGTTGTAGTTGCAGAGTGCTTTATCTTATCATTTCACTCAGGACATTCCCAGGTTCATGGATCTGATCTGAACAGCTCCAGTGATAATAAACATGTAAGTACACAAAAAACCATCGTGGCAAGAAAGCCACAGAGGAGGTTATCAGTGAGTTGCCAATTTTGGAATCCCTCAGTTTGGAAAGAGCATTATCACCATAAATGAGGTCATTTGTGTGGATGGTGTGAGCATAGAGCTTGACATTTTTCCACCAGAAATCCCAATAACCCCAGGAGAGGTCACATCTGTTGCTGTACTGTAAAATGGGGTGGACTTTAATAGCAGTGTGTATTTGTATGTGTGTATATATATACATATAGTTAAGCAAAGCAAAACAAAGACCCTTTTCCTTCACCCCTAATGAACTGCACCAACCCCTTAGGCTGAAATGACTTGGATCCGGATAGAGTGCCATTTGCCAAATTGTAAATTGCCGACATTTATTTTGGGAGTGCACTAAACAGAGTGCTAATTGCCTTCTTTAGCACTTTCCTTTCTTTCATTTGCACTGGTGTAAAATCTTAGTAAATTAACTCAGGATTTTATTATGTAGGTAGCATTTGAACAACTGAATCGGTGAGAAAGCAGCATCAAAGGACTGATAAAAGAGGAGTTGACTCTACCCAGAATGCCATTTATATGTCCCTTGAATTAAAAAGGATGAAATTAACTTTTAATCCTTTTGCTTTTCATATAGCTGATCTTAACATAACATGTATTACTCAGTCA
This sequence comes from Phaethon lepturus, assembly GCF_000687285.1. Lineage (NCBI taxonomy): Eukaryota > Metazoa > Chordata > Aves > Phaethontiformes > Phaethontidae > Phaethon > Phaethon lepturus. Next base: position 24,973 of record NW_010566377.1, read on the forward strand.
TTTTATTTGCATTTACTCTTTTTAAAATGTTAATAACTGTGGTTGCAAGCTTACTGTATGGGAATGTGCAATTGCTTGTATTCATATACATAAGTGTGTAGGATTCCTTAGTAATTTTTCTGAACTGCAGCCAGACACAGACTTGAGGCTTCTGTTTATTGTCAAAGAGAACACTCTGAAGAGCAATTCCCATCTAACTGTTCAGTGGGCTATGCAAAATTAGCTGGTGGTCTCACACTTGTCCACAGCACCAAAGGTATCTTATTTTTACATAAAGTAGAAAGAGAAAATGGGGGGGGGGGGGGGGAATGATCACCCTATTCTCACCTCTACAATAATCATCTTTCCCACAGGGAAATTAGAAATATGTCATTTATTCTGGGAACAAATTCAATGACATTATATATAAACAGGGTCTTCCAGATTGGAATCTTGCACCAGCAAAATTTCCCCTTAAAAGCCGTAGGCTGAAGATTTCAATGTGGTAGCACTATTGCTCGTGAACACCACCTCTTTACAAGAAAATGCAGACTGAAGACCACAGAGTCAGCACTTAGTAGATCTGGGTTCTGTTCTGAACACACCAGCTGGACAATTGCTATCTTTAAGTGATGGATTTCAGCAGTGAGGAAGCATTTGGGGTGTTCTACTGATGGAACCTTAATTGTCAAAAATTCAGAAAAGCCAGAACTTTTGTTTTCAAATGCAGCCAAAAGCCTCATAGGTACAGAAATGACAAAGAAAAGGCTGTTTGTCGCTGTCAGCAAAACACGGTGCTTGCCAAAATTTTATTTACTTCTTTACACATTTGATTTTCTCCTTTCAGTTTACTGTACTTTCAAATCAAGTATTTGCATACATGAGGAGCTCAGAATCATAAAAAATATAAAAATTGATTTATTAAAGTTGGAATGAATTTAAGAAACTATTAAAAAGCAATAAGATACATTTTCTTAGTTTCTGATAGATTTTTTAAAAGCTACTTTGCTGATTATTTTCCCCTCAGTACTCCTGATCGTAATGGGAACAGGAAACACAAAACAATTCAGTATCAATAGTCAGTGAGTCCTGAATCCTCGGCTTCATATGTGCCTTTGAGTAGATAACACATTATATAATTATTTGCAGGTACTCAAACCTCTATGCATTAAGGTACCTTACAAAACAGAGAAAAGGATTGCTCTACAAAGCAGCTTTTTTAGTGATTTTTTTTTAGTTCAGTTTCCAGACCAGCATGGTTTGGGAGCGTTCCAGATAAGTATCTGAACTTCTGGATGTTTCTCCCAACTGAACCACCAAGCCATTTGATGTAACTCTATTATTATTTAACATATAGCTGCACTGCTGGTAAGTGCTGTGTGAATAAAATAAGATATAATTTAGTGTGTGTTAGCAACTATTTGCCAACAAAACAAAAGAAATGTTTTCTAATGATTCTCTGTACATAAATTCAAAATAAAGGTCCAGAACCTACTCCTTACATTACAAAGATATAGGAAGCCATACCATATGTTTCCACAACAGCATGTACAAGCACACTATTTGGGACCCGATCTTCTTGCTGTAAGAATTAGTGAGTAGGAAAGAAGTAGTGTATTGATTTATTTTTATCTGTGCAAGAATATCATGGTTAATTAGGCTGTGATATCCCTGTTCCTGCTACTTTTTTTACATTACAGGTAACGCATAGCACTCATTCGAGCACTAGAACTCCATGATGATCCCTCCTGATAACATATGTAATGAAAATTTAGACTCTACATCTGGAAGTTTTTCATTATAATCTGAAAGTGTTGAGTTTAAAGTATTGAAGAACAGACAAAATGGGCACTGGAGGGAAGGTAGCCACAGACCACATACAGCTCAATGGATGTAAGCACAGTCTTTCCTCAAGGTGCTGCATAAATCTGGCAAAGATTAAGTTGGTTCTGTCAACTCAGTGAAGAAGTGAGCTATTGAGCCCTAAGAGAAGGCAAGTACATTACTAGAGAAGGAGGATCTAGGACACGAGTTGAATAGTTCTGAAAAAGGAGAACTCAGGAGCCTAAGGAGAGGATTTTGTTTTTAACCAATCTCCAATGTTTGACCACTTCAGCCTTACAGTTTCAGGAATATGTTTTTAGTGAATTAATCTAATACTGAAAAAGAAATGGAACCAAACAGCTCCTTTCAAGTCCTTTGTAGTTTGGCATTTTATCACAAAAATTTAATGCAGCAGAAAAAATACACAAAGGGGAACCTCTCTATGAATATAGTACAAAGATTTTTAGGTTCTAATGTCCCTAATCTCAGGCAAAATGAATAAGCTAAAGAATCTCCACCAAAAACCTTCATGCAGAGGAGCTGGTCACCGTTAATGTTTCAAGCAAACATCGCCCAGCTCTACTTTGTAACAGAATACTGTTAATAAAAAAAATATATTACTACAGTTAGAAATTGCAAAGAACTTTAAAAGTCTATCAATATAGTGCCTTCTTCGCAATAATTTTTGCTTCATATTACCAATAGGGTTTTCTCAAAAGACAGTCTTCAAAACAGAAACAATCCAAGCATGATGGTTACACTAATAATATAAAACTAACCCTGTCCAGGTATCCTACAGGAACCAGTGTTGATATTCCCTCCTTGTTCAACAGGCACATTTGTGTCAATAAGTTAATTTTCAGAAACAATTCTAGGATTAGTGCTTCCCCCATTGTCACTCCTCAACAAAAGGTTTGCTAGAGTACAAGGTATTTCCTTTCATAAAAGAATTTTAGAAGTAGATTTATAGAACAGAAGTGTATAAATAGGTATGAACTTGAGGATTTTGTCTGGACCTTTTATTAGTTATCTTTTATATTTACACCTTGCTTACAAGCATCTCTAGCAACTACGACAACATATCCCTATTTAGTATATATATACAGACAGGCTTGTATATGCAAAAAAAAAAAAAAAAAAAAGGAGTGGGATTTACATAGTGTCAGAATTGTGGGTGACATTTCCCTTTGCCTGTGAAGGATGCATGCTAGTTTTTAAGCATCAATCACGTAGTACTTTCTGCATAAGATCACTGTCTTACTCATGATGAAATCTCCCACAATAATATGGTTAAAGGAGGTTCTACATGTCAATAAAATGAACCTTTTGTCTTAGTCTCATTTGCTAAACACCATTTTGTTTAAACTTTTAAACAAAACTGGAGTAATCTGGAGGTACAGGGACAAATACCTTTTTTTGTTACAATACTTAGAAGTCTGATTAAGTCATGAACTAACAATGAAATGTTATAATGTAAAGTCTTAAGAATCTCTGAGGCATGAGCACAGCTGAGAGAAAAGCCTACAGTGAGAACAAAATAATAAATACACTTACTACTGCTGGATCAACCTTTTGACGATGGTAAAGGATACAGGAGTAACTCAGTGAGAAGTGATTCCGTAGTGGCCATTCTGGTCACCTGGATTTTTAGGGACATTATTTTTTCTGTCTTGCCACAGCCTTCCTATTTGCCCCCCAGTTCAGCTTCATACAGATGTTTTAACTCATTCAAATCACTGCGGTACCTGGAAAATAAAACACCAGTTTTTAATCAGTCTTAATGTTTGTGATGCTGAATTAGCAGAGCTCTGAGATGACTCTGCCCATACCTTTTTCTTCAAAGGGAGCACACCAAGAACACAGCGCTATCTTGTAAACACCAGAGAGAGTTTTTCTTAAACCAGACACAAGAACAATGAACTTTTTCAAGCGAAAGAAACCTCAGAAAAATTAAGGAACACAGAAAAGGGAACAGAAAACTTGGCAAAATTCTCTCCCTGCCTCCTGTGTCCTTACAAGGTGGGTCCTTTCCCTCAGGCTTGCTCTCAGATCAGCAGCGCAGCGACTTTCTAAATTTTGACAAGTTGCACGGGGTCCCCTGGCTCCCTGGGAAGCTGCCTCCGAGTCCTGTCTACTCCCTGTCGTCAGCAGCATCTCGGCCTTAGCCCTTGCTGCAAGGTCCCTTTTCCCCTACCTCGTCTTCTGTGATCATGCTCAGACGCTCTTGGGGAAGGAGCAATCTCCCCGTGTCCCAGAGGGCTGGCAGAGGACAGCGGTCAGAAGTCAAACATCTCCCTAAGGGAGCCTCCCAGGCTGTGCATACGTACTGGCTTACGCATAATAAACTACAAATAAAACAGGTACAATATAATGCAGTACCTCTAGGCTATTATTTCATAAATTATACCCTTTAAGATATACTAGTCCAGTTTTCCAAGTCTGCAGGAAAGCAGCTTTCCACAACAGACCTGCTGGAAATCCCGCCTTGACCTGGAGCCCGGGGGAGGCTTGTGGGCGACCTCGGAGGAGTCTGGACTTCCCTCCTGCTCTCATCAGTACAGAGCCTTACACACCAACACCAGCTATGAGACCAAATCTCCATATTGCCTCCATACAATACTGTCCCTTTAAAACAGCACCATTTTTCACCTGTAAAGGGTTTCACTCGAGAAGTGCAATGTATTAATTGAGAGTATTGGTGAAAGGGTTTGCTATTACTTGCCGTATTTCATGGCTGTAAATGATGGTACAAATTCCAAATTAGTTACCCAGTGCTAGGAACAGATTCGTGACAGAAAAACAGTGGCGTCCATAGCTACTTATACCCATTTCCTGATCCCCCAGCAGCAACCAGCAGTCCCTCCTGGGTAAGTGCCGGCAGCATTTGATGTCAGTCGCAAACGATGGCATCATCATTGAGCAACGGTTAACGGAGGTTTGATATTTCATTTTGGTGGGCAGGGAAATTAAAGCTGCAGTTTGTGACTCTTAGGAAATTAAGTCTCTATTAGGAAAGGGTTAAAGACAGATTATGTAAATAGGGATATTGTTATTTGTCCCATATGTAGCACTGTGGAGTGACGACTGCTTTCTCTCCTTCCCTTTTTTTTTTTTTTTAGTTTTTCTTTTCCACAAATTGAGAGATTAACCTGGTCTCAATTGAAATGGCAGCCCATATCATACCTTCCCTTGATCTCACAGCATGGCTAATAACAGCTGGGGCCTACCAAGCAGGCTTCTTTATTTTTCCTTTATTGTTCCAGGCCACACAACCGTGAACCTTCAGCATGTTATGTACTTAAGCATGGTCAGGTTGATGTCATTATTTTCTTATTGTTGTGGAGCTCCCTGGGTGTTTGCCCATATTCATAGAGAGGGGCTTGTGCGCTCTTTGTAGGTTAACCTTTTAAAAAGGAGATGCTCGACCACTTGCAAATGCAGCCCAGGGCGGTGACATTGCACTAGGCCGATTGGTACGCTTCAAAACACGTATTAGCACCACTCGCGCTATTTCATCTTTCTTTTTAGTTTTAGCTTGGTCTTGTTAGATAAATCTTATCTGCACCGCCAGTAAATGCTTGATAGAGCACATTTTTAAAGCCTTTAGAAGGAAGGGGGAAAAAAAAGTGTGGTTTGTCTGGGTCACTGTGTGCTTTGTCGAAGTACAGGCATAGCTGTTTGCCAGTTTGTCTGTCCGCTGTCCCTCCGTCTCTCCCTCCAGCTCCCTCGCAGCAAAGAAGCCACGAGCATTAGTGCCGAATTGTGAGAGCTACAGGGAAAAGCGCTTCTCTGCATGAACTATAGCCACATTTAGCTTTTACAATCCTATAAAAATCGGTCTACTTGCTATCAGTTCAGCCTAGAAAGCAGGCAGCGGCTCTCAGCTGCCTCCGGCTCCGATGTAAGCACCCCACAATATTTCTGTTTAAACTACAGTGGGTAGAAGACACCTATAAAAATATTAATTAGCTCCAGCTGACACCAGATGCAGCTAACATACTGTGCGCCGGCCCTGAAGTACTGGAGTTTTTATTAGGTAAGCTAATGTTTATTGCAATCGTTAAAGCCCGAGTCATGAAAGCTGAGCATAAGAAAGATGTTTCAGGTACTATTCCTTTCATGTATCAAACGTAAGTTTGTTAAATCCCACTTCCAGGGTTAATTATTTTAGAAGACGTATTGCAAATACAAGATTTCAAAGAATTTAGCAAGACTTTTTCATGCACTCAGCGGGCCAATGGTAAATGAGTGAGGGGGTGAATCTCCGCTGGTTTCAATGAGTTTTGGCCTTGTAACTTTTTAACGAAGCAGATACAAACAGCAGCACAGATTACAGGCTTAATGTCTGAATTACTTCAGTAGCGTCAATTATGATAATGATAGTCCCGACACCAATGTATCCTTTGCTGCAGTTTCTTTTGTAGACTGGTTGATCCTTTGCTTTTTTAAACGAAGAGGTCAGGAAGGTGAGCTGTACAGCTGGGCAGCAAGCAGCCTTGTGTATCTGGGTCACTTCAGTGCCCCAAAGGTGTATCTTAAGTTACTCGTGTAATGGGAAGCGGAAGGCTGCCTCTGCTCGTACGCACAAGGATTAGGTTTATGGTTACCACCAGTCTAGATGGACAACTTGCCCTTTCTGTAAAACCTGTGCCACACAGGCAGGAGGTGAAAGAAAATGATGCAGAGAACTTTATAGGATGGAGACAAACTACACTGATTTTCACATACATGACGACACCTTCAGAACCTCCTGTTTCTTTGCTGGATACAATCAGAATTGTCTCCTTAATGTTTCTTTAAATTATTGTAGAAAAGACAACCAACAGTTAGACTAAATTTTTTATAATTTTGAGGGTCCTTATTTATAACAGAGTTCTGATTTTATAAGCTACCTCAGTACATATGTGCATAGGTCTAAGCATAAGGGCCAGTTTGTCCCAATCCTTTGCACATTACCACGCAGTGTTTGGCTGCATGGGCCATGTTGTGCTGCCTTACTCTTAGACGTGAGTTTATTGAGCCAAAGAGAGCCAACCAGTTGTCTCTGTTCTGCCTGGGGGAAAAGACCTCCACCCGGAGCCACTCCTACCACATGTACACATTTCCCTCAACAATCTGGCTTATTCCAGGGCAGGGCGAGAAGGACAGCCAGCATAAAGCTTGAATGGCCAGGGAGCTTGAGCCTGATGGTAGTTTTAAGTCCCAGGCTAACATGGAGGTGGAGACAGCACCAAACTGGCACTGTGGTTCCCCCTTTTCGTTTTCAGACTTCATTTTTATTGTCAAAAGCCCTTGTTAGTCAACAAGACAATACTCAGTAATACACTGAATTTGTTTTTCTCTGACATTTAGTGCAGGTAAACTTAACGTTCAGGTAAAATAGTTATTTTCTCTTGAAACTAAAGCTGAATATTTCTTTTTATAATGGGACATTCTGAGTAACTTTTAATTCCCTAAAATGTGTGTGCATTTGTATGTATACGTATATATTTATAGGTATACACAAATACATATGCCTCGCTGAAATGTTAATGTGTAAGGCATGTCCTTACTTCATCTTTGTCTGTGAACATTTATAATCAGAATCACAAGTGAATAAAAGTAAAATAAAATTCAGATCTCCCCCATATGTATTTTAGTGGTGTAGTTGTAGAGAATGACATGCGGGTTTTGGAGTACAGCAATGAACTACGAATTCATTAAAAACTCATCAGTCTAGTCTCTGATTATCTTAAGCAAGGTGGTATCCCCTGAATTGTTCTTTGTACACTTAAAACATTCCCTTTACCTGAAGCTCAGTTTTTAAAACCATTTTAATCTTTTCCCAGATAAGCACAGTTCAGCGAGGTAAAACAGCACATTGCATTAACATAGGTTTTATTTTCACTGAAGCCCTTCACTATGTTATGCCAAAATCTAGGATCACATTGCCTGGTATACGAAGCCCATAAAAATTCAACAAACCTGTAGAAAAATCAAGGGTTTAGTCCAAAACCTTTTCTTCTTATAAATATTCTTATTCTTTGTAATTTTTTGTGGACCAAAAAAGATTTCCAATTTTACTGACAAATTCCAATGTCAATTTTCAAACCTTTTGGTTCCACCAAAACCCAAGAAACACAACAATATTGCCAGAAGACATTATTTACTATGGGCTACCATTTGGAAAATAGGACTTGAACAGGATGTCCTTTCAGATAGCAACGTGCTCTGTTTATGATTCCATAAGATCTTTACATATTTTAAATTACATTCAGAAATATGCTTATGTGGGGTTTTTTCAAGATCTTATTTTATCTGAACTCTTTTAACAAAGGTATTACACTAAGTATAAAAGCTGTCCAATTTTTTTCCAACCTTTTGCTTCTCTCTAAACCACAGTCATTTTGTTAGACATTGAAAATGTCTTGATTTAGTTGTCTTGCTATTTTGGGCCTGTCCTGCCCCCTGCAGTGGTAATAAGGATGGGGCTTCCTGCTGGGTCCTGAAGAATACCATTTCACGGCCGCCACATAGCTGGCGGCTTTTATTTATGGAGCCAAGAAAATGAATGGGTATTAGTGTCCAAACATTTCAACATGCTCCTGTGGCCATGCACAAAAGGGACTGATTTGCAGCAAATTTCCACTTATTTTCCAAAAGTATTTACCTTGCAGAAGCTTGGCTGATCGCTATAATGGCATAGCAGAGGGGAAAAATGACCATTTCAGAACCCAATTTTTATATATGTTTCTGAACCTTAAAAGTGCTATACTTCTTCTGAATAAAGATAATACTCTTGGTTGCTAGGCTTTTATGGATATGTGGCTAATGCCAGCCCTTTTTTCATGTGTGTCTTTACAACAGATGAAACAGGCATTACTTAAAAGCAGAAAGCTTACTCTGCAATGGGGACTGCATGGGTGAAGGCTCTTGCAAAAGACCAAAGTTAAGGTTCTTTTAAGCGCTGTGAATGTCACTCAGCATGGCACATCCGAGAGGTGTTTTCAACACCTGTACTTTTACCTGCCTCCTGGGGGCAGCACAGGGTGTATTTTACACCTTTCTTAAACTACCCCAGGAAACCTGGGGAAGACTTTCAATCAGTGCTCCACTGTGCAACTGCACGAAAGCTGCATCATGTTATACACCAACAAAAATTGGTGAGATTCACACCACGATACTATACCGACAAAACTTGGTGAGATTTGCACATGACCTTTAAATCACTGAAATTTAATAACCATGAGAGGTTTTTAAGATATGCTTGCTGAAAGTTCTGTCCAGACCCTGCAAAGTTCAAGAACGCAATTCAAAGTCTTGTGTTTGTGTCTTAAATAGTTCCAGATGAGCTTTTTGGGCAGCAAACTTTAACTGCAGTCAGCATGTGGGTGTTTGATGATATAAAGGCTTAGTTAGACAAAATGAAAACTATTCTTAGTTCTGCAGGTGTTTGCAGGTACCATATTTCGGGTGCAATTCCATGTATATGTGCACACAGGTGGAGATTGTATGCCTGAAGATCCCCACCGTAATATTTATAGGAAAGCCGCGACAAAAAGAAAAACTGGATTACTTGTACTATAACATCATTTCTTGGTAGCTCTCAGCAGGTCAGATGTGAAGTCTAGCTAATAGAATCACACCACTACACTAGCTGCTATACAAGTTTATGCAGGTCACTAGATATTGCAGTCTGCAATCCTTGAGTGTAAGTTTCAAAAGAAACGACACAGGAAGACATGTCCATGACAATACCCTTGCAATATTTTTTCCATTTTATAATTTTTTTATATAAGATATTATTCTAGATATAGACCACATCACTACTATTTATGGGTGTCTCACCTGCACTGAAATGGAAAACTACCACAAATTATTTCCAATTTGATTAGTTCCATGTTGTAATCTGTATTTGTTGCCTTTTAACTTGGAAAGTTGTCTGGCAATTATAACAACACATCTGATTTAGCGCCTGGTCTTAAAGTGTACCTCTTTTTCCCCTAAAATCAGTTTACATAAATGACAAAACCAAAATAAGTGTCCTGTTTCACCCTGGTGTCTGAATACCTTACAGAGGAAGTAGACCAATAAGGACAAAAATCTGAAATCCTAGATGTGCAGCAGCACATCCGGAGCTGCTTCATAGTTACAGCAATTGTTCTTTATTCCTTTGCTTCCTGCTCAGACTCATTCTGCTCAGAGGCTCCATCTCCTGAATCTGTTCTCATTCAGGCAATCCCAAAGAAACAGTACACAACATGGGCAAATCCTCTGCAATGAGCAACTCTACTTCCTCCTGGTATCCTATCTTTAAGTGCTGGTATAAGTTTCACTATATATATGAAAAAGAGATGGAGGAATGAAGTGGTGGAAGAGAGCAGATAAATAATCTCACCTGATTCAACATCCTTCACACAATCCGTGAGGCATTGCAAGAGAAAGAGATGGGTACGGGAGAGATGCGCTTTCCTCTTCTTGTTCCTAGTTTTACAAGATTTTGCTCCTCTTCACTTTGCATGGCAGGATACACCATACACCAGAACAGTGTGTTGGAAGGAATAAACACAAGGTACAGCTGGAAGAATATCTTCTACCAGTCTCTGGGAAAGGAAAGACTCTTTCTCTCTGCCTCAGTTTCTCCCACTGAGGAATGGGTATAATAAAGTTCACAAGAGAGTGTTATGAAGGTCTGCTATGAATTCTAGACATGTTGAGTAATTTTTAAAGTTTCCACTCAGTTTCTGGTCCTTCCTGTAGTCATGTATGATACTTAATGAAAACCTTAGAACACCTTTAGAAACTACAAATTACTTCACAGCTAATGTAAAAATTTCATTTTCAGAAGCAATCAAGGCCAATCAAACACCAGACATAAGTGACCTTTTTTTATAACAAACTATAATTTTAAACATTTTAAAAATAAGAATATGCCATTAATCTCCCTAGCTCATAACAGTGCAATTAAGACTGTGAATTGGTGAATTATTGTATTTTAATCTGGTTAAGAATAAACTGTCCTGAACACTTTCATAGAAACTAGAGTATATCAAAGCTTGTTCTTCCCACTAAGAGTTGATTTCATTCCATTGTAATGAAGCAGGCAAACTTTAACAAAAATGAATATCTTGCACTCTCTTTTGTTCCCTTTTTTAATATATCTTGGTTTAGTCAATCATTGAGAAAGTCTATCAAATGCTGCTCAAGGTCCTTTTTTAAAACATTAGAAGTGAATCATCCTTAAACCCCCACTTATTAAAACAGTTTAATCTTGTCAGGTTAGCAAAAAAAAAAAAAAGAGAGGGAGAGGAAAAAAAAGAAAGAAAGAAATTTTGCTTTTTTACCTGGGTTTAAGAATTATTTTTATCTGACAATGGCTTTGCATGTCACAGCATTAATTCTGCAATATATTATAGTGCAGGTAGGTGGAATTATTCACATTGCTTGACCAAAGTGTCTGACCTAGCCAGACCTCTGATTGATGAATAGTTTTTCATTTTGTTCTACTAGTCCTATCAGACAAAATCGAAAAACTGGCTGAAAAGATCCTATTTCATGTAATAGCATTTTGTTATATATCATTAGCACTTAATTCTGTCACCAGTGCCATGCCTGTGTTAACTAGGCCTTTCAACTTAATCCTTTCACACCTCAATGTGACATTCATCTTGGACAACTGATGTACCAAAACTCTTTGTCACAAGGAGTGAAATAATTCATAGACTGCTGTTACGCAGTGACTTGGTCCACACCCTCCAAGGGGAGGTCTTTTACAAAATTAAAAACATGATTAGAGCATGCTTAGAGCTACCTTTAAGTTAAGTTCCTTAAGTATCAGTACCAGTGTAGCATTCTCAATATACGCTTTAGGAAAGACTGAGTACAAGCCCCTGCAACTTTGGCTATTCACCTGAATACCTATTGCATATTGAAGCTCACATGGCTGTTACTTCACTGCTATGGTTATCCAAGGTCCTCAGATTTAATCTAGTTCAGATACATCTTTCTATCTGTAGTATTACACCTCTTTATGGCTGTAGACAGCATCAGAAGTTTAGGCTTGTTCAAGGACCTCTTTTCAGCATGGCTACTAAGTTTTGGTGAAATTTATGGTTACGCATTGATTGTTTCTTCTATTTGGGCCAGAATTCATGCTTAGTTCCAAGCTTGCCTTCTAAGCACAGTGATTAAACCAAAATCTGAGATCAGGTGTGGGCCTGAAAGAAGGTGTAGAGTACTATGAGTAAGTTCAAACTCACCCTATCCCCAACATGTCATGGCTCCTGTCACACTGCTCCAACCAGCATTGCGGATAAGACAATCGTACACATGGCTGTGGAGGCTTGGCCTGAAACTTTCAACTTCTACCCCATAAAGCTTTGTGGCAACATCACAAGGTTTACACGGTCTGTTTTACAAACTGGGCAATCATGAGAATGAAACTCACTCTAATGCAAGTGAGTGTCATGGTAAGGGCTTACCAGCGACTTACAGGAATCCTTGCTCCTTCTGCAGGCGTTTATAACGGAGTTGAATTTCAGTCAAGACAGATGAAGAGCAACGTATTCAATGAGCTGGCTTTGCTTTGCAGCTGCAATTCTGTTATTGCCCGTCTTACTGCTTGCAAGGGGAGAATGAGGCAGCAACTAATAAACTAATAAGAGCACACGGTTCTGACAGTGGGAATTCCTGTGGCTGGCAAAGCTGATCAAAAGACAGAAAATAGGTTTGTGAAACTTTAGCTCAAAGAGCTCAAAACTTATCAATTTTTCTTCTTTGTCAACATTTTCATGACTTTTAATCAGAATCACAAAGCTCATGTAAGAATACTTATGTTCTGCAGAAAAATATTTTTCTTGTATTGTAGTTTTACACATGCATAGTGCATAACAATTTCTAATAGATTTATACTACTAGACCACACTGTATTGTGGTACTACTTGTTCAGATTATCCTTGGTGCATGCCATACTCTCTCACAGTTAATTCGTCAAATCACCCCAGGGACATCTCTCATTCAAATTTCCCTTCCAAAGCGACTCCCTCAAGAAGTGAAAAAACAAAACTATTTTCTTCTTTGGAAGAAGTTTGGTTCATCTCCAAACCAGTCAGAGGTCACAGAAGACACAAGAATCAATTCAAATGACCTAATTACAAGTTCAAAGTCCTAATTTATGAGAAGTTTTTATTTTTACATTTCATGCTACAACAGTATTTAACCATGTTTTGTACATGCTTTTGCTTTTCAACCAAGGACTATTGTTATGGTGTCCCTATCTTTGTCCCCTTCTTCACTGTTTTGATGCCAGCACACTGGGTCATGTGCTATTTGGACTGCAAGCTCTTTGAAGCATAAGCTGGATATTCCTTAACTAACCAATGATGTATTTAGCAAAAACAGGAGGTAGGTAGCAGGCAAAAACTAGTATCATAGAGTCACACTTCTTTCATCCTTCTCTCTATAGAATTGGCTCCCATTAATTTTGAAGATCCTGTTTCCGACTTTTATCCTAAGTATAATTTCTGTTGTTTTTGGGTATTTTTACACCTGGCATCTGCCTGGAATCTTTAGTCTGAATTAAAGTTACATTGCAAATGCCTTACCTCAGTTGCAGCAAATGTATATCCAGAGACATTCCATTGGTTCCATTGGCATCAGTCCATATGTGCACAACTGTAAATGACATGAAAAAAATCTGGCCTCTGATATGAAAAAGGCTATTTATGCACTTTCACAAAGGACAAAAGTCTTATAACTTTGGGTCTACACAGAAATTAGACACAAATATGTTAGTGAAAAGCCCCAAGTTTTCTAAATGTAGATGAGCACAGATTAAGAAAGCAGTAATTAATTTCCTTTGACCTCAAGCTGAAATTCCTTTCTAAAGCTGTCATAAAGAGAAAGAGGCCAGAGAGAAGAAGTGAAACTGTGTAACAATGCAATTAAACCCTTGTAATGAGGTCAGCCATTGGACTTGTTGCAACTGATATCATTATAGCAATGAGGAGGCATTATACGATGGCCTGATTTTTTACAGGATTCATTTTTTCTTTAACTCTTTAACAGACAGATATGTATTCTACAGCATTATAAAATAATTGTTGTTAGCAAGCAGAAGAGTAGGGACAAGTTTTCTTGTCTTATTAACACTATTTCATAAGTTCTGGTAATAAATGCATGAAAAAAACTTGGTGACAGTGGAATACAGGACAACTCTGATGCAGACAACCCTTCACTCAGACACTTTGCTGTTAAAGCTTCCTCCCAGAAAGCAACTCCACTCCCTCCAACAACGGGAGAGAGTAACTCTCAGCAATCCACTGACAACTGGTGATGGGTAATACTTGACTCATGCAGGAGTTGTGGTGCTCAAAGAAAACATGAGCAGACCTGTAGGACTAACCTGAACCAGAAAGAATCCCAAGTAGTCTCGATCTCACTTGAAACTTGTTTATCCATTGAGAGTGCTGGGAAAAGAATTTGCTCCACCGCAAGAGTATTCATTGGTTTTATGTGGTCTTCAGACATAAGTTTTGATTGTCTAGCAAGGCATTAAAAAGAAAAAAAGTTGCAAAGCTCAGATTTGGACCCAGATTCAAGGAGATTTTGGTAGGGTATATTATACATAAAACTTTCATTAGATAAACAATCAGTTTTTTAAGTGAAAATCTAAGCTCAAGACATTTTCCCTTTCTGGAGGGGGTGTCCTAAGTATTGGACCTGCAGATGACCACCATCTCTGTTATTACCTCTCTGAATCACTTGGATCTCCTACAATAGAACTCACATGACCCGTTCCCTCAGCAACTGTTCATAGATTGGTGGTTCTTCCTTCAGCATGTTTATATGAGTGATTCCTTCCTAGTGTTTGTAAGATAGAGCTTGGATATTTAGGTTTAAGAGATGGCTCAGGGTTATGAATCGAAAAGTGGCTGTAGGTATTTCCATCTTCTCACAATATTTCAATCATACCTATTTCACTATTTCCATACGTATTAGTTCAGATATCCCCTTGCTCAGTACGCTGGCTCCTAGCTTGCTTGCTTTGCAATAGCATAGAGAATATTTCTATGGAATAGCATAGAAAATATCCCCCTGAACTCAGGGATGTCTATTCCACTACGGAAACAAGGGGACCTCAAACTTAGATCTTGCAGCAACTAAATCCATTAATTTATCTTAGAATCACTTATTTCAGTTCACATACCAAAGAAATATTTGAATCAGTCCAAATTTTATCCCAGTGCTCTGCCCTTTCCCCATGAAGTTTTTATGCGATCAGCAAGCTGCATACACTGCTGAAGGAAGGTGCCCGTATCAGAAGCAGGCGCTACTTTAACCTGTTGCAGATCTGCAACCTGCTGGGCAGAGATACCTTACATGTGAGAAAGGCTCTTAAGAAAAGCAAGAGATAGTCCACTTCAGTTACTCTTCTAGCTGCAGAAATACATTTACAGGTAAGGAGAGAAAAAGTTAATGGAGAAAAATGTTAGTTTACTGGGGCCTTAATTAGTTATACTACATTTATTCCTTAAAAGACAACTGGACTAAACCCAAAAAGGAATAAACTGGGGCATTTATATAATGCCACTGAGAGGTGATGATTGCTTGATGAAGAGTCTGTTCATTGACTTCAATGGGGCAAGGAGATTTCAGACTTGAGCTGCCTCTTTCTTAAGGCTTCAGTTCTTCTGGTCCTTGAAAATGTCAATGCGTATATGAAAGCATAAAAAAAATTAAAACTGATATCAAGCATTTCTAACTCTCCTCCACATTCCTCAAATTGTTCAGGTTAAACCAGCTTGAAACTAAATTTTCAACTACCTTTACCTTTTATGAATAAGTTCACCATCCCTTGTGTTCATATGATACTTTTAAAAGAACTATTAGAAGATAGCTTACTAGTTGGAAATAAAGAAAAGACACAATTTTCTTGCACTTGGAGGTCTGAGTCACCAGTTCTGATCCCTTTCCTTTTAATGGTGCACTGAGTCATCATGTGCCTCAGTTTCCCCTCAGTGAGTACAATACTTACTGACCTCTGCAGAGAGCTGCAAGCTTTCTGTTAACCTCTGTATTAAGTGCAAAGCCATAGCACTATTAAAGATATTTGAAACAGAGACAGCTGAGTGATGTCCTTTAAATTGTCATTTCTCTTCAAATGCACCACAATATAATATTTCCTCCAGAAATGCATTTATTATTTAACACTTTTCCGTGAAAGGTTTCTTTTACATTGCAAATGCTCAGAGTTCTTTCATAGGTCTTAGACTATTGACCCTTTACCTTAAAACATGCTATTAATGCTTAACGTTGTTATTAGTATTCAGGGAAGTAAAGATTGGTACTAAAATGGAAATGTGCAGTAAAAACACCTTCTATTTTGTAAAATAATTATGTAGCCTAATAATTATTTCATACGATTCTTTTTGATTGATAGGGAAAGGGCACCAAGACGTTTGGAATCATGATTCTTTAAGGTCTACATTCAAATCGCAGCCACCAACACCATTGTTTCCGACAGTTACATTTTATAAGAACGGCAACAGGATGATCCCTGATTCTGTTTGGATGAGGGTTACATCAGATAAGGTATACCTAATTAGCTGCCTTTTTTTTTTTTTTTTAATGGCAAGGAATTATAATTCTATAAAGGGCAGTACAGTGTTCTTGCAATTTCCAAGTAAGTCACTGGTGCCCTGAAGGTCAAATATAGTTCAAGTCTGCAGCGAAGTGAGACTACCTCCTTCCACTCTGCTGTCACCGCACCTGACCCTAACCTGGTAAAAGCATCCCTGGTGGTGCCAAAAAGGCCTTTCCATTCTCTCTCTACTAGCTACACTGGTCTTTCACATTTAAAGCTGCCAGATAAATGTCAAATTGCAGTGTTCTTGTGATGTTTAATGGGAACCAGGCTGAGAGTGTCTGAACTTGTTTCACTTTGGAGAAGTTTTTGTCACTTTGCCTTAGCTGGAAAAACAAGTTTTAGATCAATAATGTACATAAATGAAGTAAACTCACTGACTGGGCTTTCTTAGCTGGTTTGCTGCCTGCTAAAAAACTGGAAAACCTATCTAGCCGCGAGTGTCTGTGTGTAGTACAGAAATAGCAACACGAGTATTGTTTCGTGTTTTAGAAAGGTGGCTAGTTCTAGCTCTATTCTTTTTTGAGTACCTGTTACAAACTTTTATAGCTGTTTTCATCACAGATTTTCAGACTCTGAGACAGCTATAGCTGGGTGTCTGTATGCATGTAGAACTATTTTAAACTGTTTTTGCTGGGCCTGTTTTGTTGCCAATTTTTCCTTCAAACACTGTATTAAAATTGAAAATAATAAATTTAAGCCAGGTTTACTGCTCAGGATACTACAGCAATGGATTGCAAATAGAAAAAAAATTACAGCTGCAAAAAATTAGTATATATGTACACAGATAAACTAATTCTTGTAAACAATTTTAAACAAATGTTAACATGAATTGGGAAGTACTGAGAAGTCTTTCCCATCGTAATGCTGATGAAGACAAGGGCTGCTGACCTCTTTCTCTCTACCCTTACCAACAGAGGTTCCTAAGCAGAGAGAGAAAGGAGGCAACACCCACCATCATGAAGAATCTTGCTCATCACTCAGTTAACCTGGGAGCTGTTCAGGTATTAAAGTGATAACTGCCACAATAACACTTCAAGGGCTATTTAAGAGTTGCGGAGAGGAAGAAAGGAGACGCTCCTGCCAATCCCACCTCAGCTACTCAGCCACAAATGCTCTGGATGGAGCACAACTACCCTCCCGGATCCCTGCTTCTGT
>NW_010566377.1:42587-58543 GCF_000687285.1 Phaethon lepturus
TGCCAATAAAAACAGTAAAACACCAGCAGGATCAGCAGTAGGAGCAACAGCTGGCCAGATACAAGAAAGGAAATAAAATGTACCATCTGAGGGTAATCAAGGGATTAGTTATGACTCATGAGTCACAACTCCTTTCTGGACAGACTCCTGCTTTGATCTAGCTACATATGGCCCCTTGCTCTGGTTCTGTGCTAGAAAGAGCAAGCAGAGAAACACAGGAAGTAAGCGTTGAATGGAAGCAGTAGGTGTGAGATATTCGGAACTCTTTATGTATTAACTACGTTGGGACAATTAGCTGGTTTCAGAATTACATGTTTTACTACGTAATTAAAATTCAGGTAAGTATTTACTTTTGCAGAAGAGGTTGAGAAATTAATAAAGAAGAATATCAGTCATTTACCCAGTGATACTAGCGAGAGACATGGGAGACAGGGATAAAGGCGATTTCAAATGTTTTATGAATATTTTGTCACATTTCTCTTAATAATGTCGCAGTAACTAATGAAAAATTGAAAGAACTGCTTTATTTCAAGGCTGAATTTACCTGTTTTAGCTTTTATTAGCTCTACTCATGTTGAGCTGTGGGAAAAACTTTTTGTTAGCTGTTAGAAATGTCTTGCAGACCATGAGTGAGTAAGCTCCTAGGTTTCTATCAGGCAAGTTAAGTAAACTCTCTGAGTTTCTCAATAGGAAGTGTATTTTCAAGATCACAAATCTTTTTTATCTCTCTTATCAGAATCCTCTTAAATGGCTTCGTGTTGTGGTTTATTTTAAGCAGCTTTTACTCTTTTTCAATGTTCTCTTTCTTGTACATGCAAGAATTTCACTTACAGTCTTGTATTAACTTGTGTGTTCAATTATGACTACCATGACTATTAGTCTTTTTCAGAAGTTCTCCTTTCTCCAAGCTTATAAAAGTAATTTACATACTTATTCTTAGATGCTTGACTCTGCGTTTACATTTAGCTGTGATAATAAAATGTAATCTCTACAAAACTATATAAATAAGCCATTCCTATTGTTATTTACAAATTGGCATCTGCAAATTCTATTCTGAGGTTTTTCGTTTCTCCAAAATATTAATTTTGGGCTATATGCAGATCTGTGTGGAACCATATTAAAAATACCCCAGTGAAAGATGATTTCTCATTTAGGAGCAGATTTTGAGATCAACTAACCAATTTTAAATTTGCTTTGTAGGGACCACATTGATTTTTGTATTACACTAATTTTTGTAAGGAAGCCATGCAGCATCAAATGAGTCACAAAATTTTCATTCTTTCAAAGTAATTACTTTTACCTGTTGGAGTTGATACCAATTCTAAAATATTTAATGATATTATAAGTCTGCTCTGACAGTGTTATGGTTTCAATTGGACCTGAAGCTACCTCACAAATACGTAGGAGTCTTTTTTCAGTGCTATCAGACACGTTACAAGTCCTCCTACAGATTATGCAATGATGCAAATGTACATTCCAATAATAACATTATAGACACGTGATTTCACACATGCCAAATATACAGAGAGCCTATATATAGAGGGTATATATTTAGCCTCTACTTCCATCACCCTGTGAATGTAACGCCAGAGGGAATAATTAAGGGGCAAGACTGGCTGACCTAGACATTGGTTGACCCACCCGACAGGCTTTCAGACTGAATTCTCTGGTCTGCTAAAGAAGAAAGCCTCACAAAGTGTCTTTAAAGCAGCCATGGAAGACAAGAAGAGGGTTCCCTAGCGACTTTGTGATGATGTAAGTCTGTCAGAGATGGCTCAGGATTTGCCATCACAAGGCATTTCCTGCCACCAGCATAAGAGGACAGTCATACAGTCATATATGGAAGGCAGAATGGGAACTGAATGTAGTGAGCTTCGCTACCTTAGATCCTTCGAGAACAGAAGTAGACTTTCCCCTTTGTAACCAGAACCATGTGAATCTGAATCTTCAGAACCTTGTGGTTATCCACTTCGTTCTGTGGCTTTGACATACTAAGGAAAATGTGGCTTGATGTTCTTATTATCCAAACAATAAATCCTTCACAAGCAACAATCTGTCAGACTTCCATTAAACCTAATTTATGTATCACTGACCTGTTTTCAAAATGTTTATCTGCCACAACCCAGTCCAAACAAGAGGACTGCCACCAGTAAAATTTGTTTGGTCTCTCCAATTAATTTGTTCCTGAGTCCTTATGCTGAATCTGCACCAAAAATACTGCACAGAGGTGGCATTGTTGTTTGACCATAAGGCTTGTGTGGAGACTACTTGTTTCACACGGGCTACTGACAAGTCATCAGATACTAAAAACTTCAGTTTGCTGATTGATACAGTCTGAATGGAATCTCCAAATCTACTGCAGAGATGAAAGTCCCTGTGTCAATTCATTAGTCACCTTCTCTTTATCATTAGGAAATGTAAAACGGTAAGTTTGCAAGAAAGATATTCATTACTGGACCCCAGCTGGAGCCTTTCAAGATCAGGGATTAAAAAGCACATAAACTCACTGTTTCCAGTTAGGCACAAATGTCTTTCTCTTCTCTTTTCCTCAGCAATCATATGACTTGCTCTGGATGTGGCTAAAATAACACATTTTAGCAAACTATTTGACAACTTTTTTGACCAGATAACTAATAGATCCAGTTTATTAATTTCTGTCATGAGTTAACCCCAGTTATCATGCCCCTACAAAAAGGCTTCTAAAATACCCCTTTTCCAGGGTTTTTTCCCCTTTTCCAGGACCTTTTCCCACACTCCCTAACAATTCCCAGCTCAGGGACTGAATGTAGGACATGGAGCAGAAGACAGTCAGATCTAAAAACAACCAAAAAAACCCCAGAACCTCCACAAGCCCAGTTGCCTTGCAATGAAAATTCAGAAGGTTTCCAAGATTTCCACAGCAGGCAATCTCCAAATGACAGGCAAGACAATACATCAAATCTCAGGCATGAAGATTTTTTCCCATTCTCACCACATTTTTATGACTCCTCTTACTGTATCTTAAGTGTTTGGAGTTTTTTTCCCCCAGTTCAAAGGCATGTGGCTTATACAGTCCAACTGTCTTCAGAGAAGGTCACCATATTTCAAAAGCACGGTTTTTAAGGCTGCTTAGAAACCTGTCTGCCAAATTCTGCCTTATGACTAAAGCTGAATTCCAATGGATACTCACTCATGATCCCAGTAGAGTCAATGAGACTTCTGCAGCTGATCATCTAGTTTCAGTCCTTTGTACATTGCAATTATTTTTTCCAGTAGATTTTTTTTAAACTCTGTTTTCAAATAAAGGATAAGGTTCAAAGGAAAATGCTAATGCTTTTCTTTCTTGAATGTCTGATCAGACTGGCTGGGAAGAAGGAATTGGTGTACAATTTTGTTCCTGTTAATTTTGTTAATAGTCTTGTGCTGCGACTTGTCTAGATGCTTTGTGACTAGTGCCGGTCTTTTCTCTTTTTTTTCCCACTGTCATGCTCTTGCCAAGGATATCATTATGACATTCTGTAGTAACAAGCATTCTTCTGTTCAAATTTATATCAATTAGTTTGGGACAGTAATTCAATCGGACGGCCCACTGGATTTTGAAAGACTCGCAACGATGTCAAAGTGGCGACCTTTTTCCTCCACTCTCAGCCAAAAGCCATTTTTTAACAAGGAGCTCTTGAAAAGAAATGCCACTTTGATAATTAGTTATTGATCACGGACAATGCGGCGACAAATACCATCGGATTAGCCAGACGCCAGTGGGTCGCGACACGAGGTTTTCCTTATCGCAATAATCTATGAAAAGAAATATAGAATAAAGGTCATTAAGGCTTCTGTTTTGGGAACATAACCCAGATAATTTAACTTCCTTATCAAAAATAAAAATACCAAAGCATTCTGGATGCACTTAATTTTGTAACAAACCTGTTAAAGAAACTTCTGGCTAAAGAAAATTTGGGAAGTTACGTTCTTTAGGCAACAACACTTAAAATTATTTTGATAAATTAACCCTGTTTGGGCCAACAGTCTTACCTAACTAAAACACCATTATCTTTCCTACCCTAAAATATCCATTAGAAACTATATTGGATCTGTGCATAAAAACACCATAACAATTATAGACTTTAAAAATAATGGATTTTTTTCATGTAATTTAGGAAGCACTTCAAGGCCTGCCTGAAATTGCTTCATATAAGTTATTTAATGGAGAAAAAATGACAAAGAACAATTTTATTGCACTTAAAAGAGCAGAAAAGAGGAAGGAATCCATTAGTTTTAGGGTTTCTTTCCAGAATATTAATGAAACATAGCTTTGCTGAAATGTGCAAGAATATACAACTGCCCGTGATATATTTTGGCTGACTTGAGAGACTATTAGGTAGGTACTGAAGTAATACAACTATTTTTGAGGTATGGGGAATAATGTTAGAGTCCCGTTGCAACTGAACTCTTATAACACCATAGGTAATACCCAGACACGATTGGACTACCTAGTATTTTACATTAATAAATATGTTACTTATAGATCATCACTTCAAATTCAGCATAGGGCTTTATTACTTTATAGGCTTGCCTAAAATAGTTATAATTTCAGAGAAATTATATATATGGTTAGAGAAATAAAGTCCAGAATGATTGACTTACATAATGTCACATCGAATATCAGAACTCTGCAAGTCTAAAAATCAAACCCAGACCACTTTGTTTCTCATCAGACAAAATGGTTTTCTTATAAACTGATGACTAATGGCACTTAAAGCAGTTTGAGTAGTCTGATGCTAGTCAACATTCCTCAGATTAAATTGGTTTTATATCCACTTACTATTGCATAATTCCTGTCTGTTTCAGCACACAAAATAATGATAAAATGGACACCAAGACAAGACAAACTTCTCAAGCCTGGAAGTTTTTTCACATAGGTTTGGAGTCATATTGATGGGGAAGCGTGACATACCCATTTCATGGGTCATAAGCATCCATTTATTCTCACATTATTGGACTGATGAATCTGTGATGAACACAATATTAATTTCTTCTTGTATTCAATATTATTTTGTAAAGTTCATTATTAATTCAGTGTCATTTTATTGTTATTATTAAATTACTATTATTTTAATTTATGACAAATTAGCTTTTCGAAGAGCTTCCAGAGATTCATTGTTATACCACAGTGTGTATGAAAACGTTCTAAAAATGTATGCAAGGTAACAATTAGAGCAGTTACTCATTAGCTTCATAAAGGTAATCTGTTCTAACTTCCTTGATCTGAAGGTTATTTTATTTTATTGCTGTAACTGCATGAAATACAGTCTTAAGGAGGAAACTACAATTTCATTGAAGCTGAGGGTACTGTGTGCCCACAGCAAATGTAACACGATAAAAAAGTTCTGCTGTTGGTGAAAAAGGATAATTCTGCAAGGTGGATGTTTCATGACCCTTTTCTGCCGTTATCTTGTCATGGGGACTTTGGTAACATACTTCCCTTGCAGGTGGCTTGTTTTTCTGCCCATCTATTGTGAACTGTTATTTTATGGTTCAGACTAAGAACATTAAGAGAGTAATTGTAACACCATTCTGAGCTGAGAAACACCGTTTCTGAGTGAGAAACCTGAAGCACTCCAGCTGACAGCACGCACATGGTTTCTCGTCTTCCCGGTTTTCTTCTCGTAAGCAGCATCTTCTGTCATCTTCTTCAGGTAACCAGCAGCACCCCTTTTTAAGTATACAGATGAACACACTAATACCTCTTATTTAACCACTATAACTTGTGCCTGAAAGCTTTCACTGCATACTATATTTTTATCTTTTTATATCCATGGAGTACATATGCACGCGCAGAATCTCTTCTTGTTAGTGCAGGATAAGGAGAAGAAACTATTCCAGTGCAGTGTACCTATCCAGTACAGGATTCAGTTTATCAATTCTTCTCTGCTTTTTAATAGCTGGACCCTGAACGTTTCAGAAATCTCTCCCTTTCCTGACATGCAGACAGGCCGTTCAGGGACAGCAGAGCTGACCTTTCCTATGAAAAAAGATCATAAATGCAGTGGGACATCCGTCCTTCCTGTACACTGGCCTCAATCTGTGGAAATCTCCTGAATAGGACAATGGTATTAATATAGATACTATCATCGTTAAAATACAGCATAAGATACATCTCTTTAGCTGAGCTTACACCTTGCAATCTCGCCTTAGTGCATCATAAGGTAATGGAAAGAATACTGTCCATCAGATCAATTGTTTGTGCAGATACCATGGTGATGGGCTTGTGATAAGATATGGCTTATTTTTACAACAAGGCAATAATTCTTACTTACCTATTTCCCCCAGGGTGTTCTGAGGACTAATCAGTTAGTGTTTGCTCAAATCTGTAAAAGACCATATAAGTACAAAGCATTATTATTATTACCTTATTATGATATTGACTTTACCACATTGAACTGCAGTACTTTCCTCTACTTAGGTGTAATATTACCATGAAGTGTTTATATTCCCATAATGTAAATGTTTCCTTTTGAAGGTGGGTTGAATAGCTTATTGTTACATGTGACCCACAATTTAATTTATTTACATGAGCCAAGAGACTCTAAAAATGTATTCTAGGGACCTTTCCAGTTAGACTTACGCTTTTACATTCTCAGTTTGTCCTGAACAGTGTTTGTTGACACGCATTTCCGAAAACCTGCTTGGCCAACGCACACAGCCCTCCAGGGCGCTGTGTTTTGCTGCACCACTGGGCACGCTGTCATTACTTTGGCGCTGAAATACAGCTGACTGCAAAAGCGAGGACGCTATTCTGTTGCTGAATTCCCTGGATTTGGAAGTGTCTAGCCTTGTCCTGGGAGCAAAGCCGTAACAACCGTACAAAGTCAAACCTGCGGTCCTGTGCACCGATTAGCACGTAAGCCAAGTGCCAACCTACCCGTTCTTCCCCCCAAAAATCCACAAAGCCACCTGATCTGTCAAGTTTGCTCTTAGTATCCGTATTCCAAGCTGACAGATACTTACTCTCCTCCCCCCAGCCCTTACATCTGGATCAATGGGGACAGGCTTTCCACCCCTCAGAAGATTCACTTACATTAAGTGGCGAGGTGGAAGCAGTGAATGAACAATAGACGGCTGTCAGGCTCGACAGCAGGGCATGGATGTATGAGCGTGGAGCTGACAGCGAGGGCCTCAGAGGGTAAACTGCTTTGCTGGAACTAATTAAACAGATGAAATTATTACATGAATATGCAGATGTTGTTTACATTTTACCATATGGTATTATTTCAGGTAATAACTCGCAGGAGGATCCCTTCCTCTCATCAAGAGGAAATGAGTTGAAAAGGAGGCTCCCCGTGTCACCTTTCAGTTGCTAGGCAGACATTGATGTGGCAGGCTTCTCTCTGAGTCACGGGGAAACTCTTCTCCTTGTAGCTGTACGCCACCGGAGAGGATTTGCATTCTTCCTACTATGCAATGCTGGACGAGATTATCTTTTATTAAGCGTAAGTGTTAGGGTTGCAAAATTTTTCCCATTCTGCACAGAGAGCGTGCGCTTTTCCAAACGTTGATTCCCAATGTGTGCTTTACAACTGAGGTGCTGCCAATCCACAGTCCATAGGTAAGAACTGACAGATCTGTCCAAATATGTAGAGGCTGGAAGTATGACATTTCTGCGAAGTCTGACACGTGGCTGTGCTGGTTAGCATTTACTGCTCTGCTAACCCGAAGTGTTGATAACAGCAGCATTCCTTTTCAATAAGTTTCCATTCATCATACTGAAAAGGTTGCTCTCTAGAATTATAGAGGCACAAGACTACCATATCCAACAGTATTAAAAAATCACTAATTATATGCATTTAGGTTGGGTAGTCAGCTAGAATCTGACATGACAGAATTGCTGGACAATCCAGGCAAAGATACATACTGAGAACAAGCAACACTGCAAACATTTCTAAAAAGTGTTCACTATGGAAGCATGGCAGTGATGGACCGTAACCAACGTAGTGCTGGAACTGCCTGGTTTGGGAGTGGCTCATTACCAGATAAATTCAGGAAGGATAACTGCAGAAATGTACCATACTTACACTGTCTGCAACCAGTCTCTGATGAAAAACTGTCACAAATCTTGAACAAATAAATATAGATGTACTTGCCAGACAAGACTAACAACCCTACTCATGGACAAATCATTTTGCAGCAATGTCTACCTCTTAAAGATGAACATGCAGCTGTCTGGTCATTTTGCTACTAGATTATTCAAAATTCCCATCCGAAAACAATTCAATATTTAATGCAAGCCATACCTCTTTCAGGCTGATTCAGCATCTCATTTCTACAATGACCATTTTCATAGCCTCTGACTGATCAATGGCACCACCTTTCTGATTAGATGCACAAAATACCTTTCTATTACTTTCTTTATTGCTTCTTCTAAATGTTCCTAGCTGATATGTGGACTGACCATATTGATCTTTCCCCAAAGACTCAAGTACCAGATATGTTTCTGTAGCTCATTGATAGGGGATAATGCCAAGTTACATCACCGCCGCACTGACAGATTGGTTGCACATTGCCACTGATACATTTGGCTCCTAAATATCTTTCTTAGGTACATCATTTTAATAGATCGAGGTCACTGGTGACCTATATAATTTAAGATGCAAAGACATGATGTCAGTGGTGCAAAATGTGGTCTTGATTCAAGCTATCATACTATATTTTTGAAATAAGGAAAATGTTTTCTCTTTACCACTATTTCCCCTGTAAAAATCCAACTGAATAGCCAGTATAACTGCCTCTGGCTATTCTGAGTGCGTGAACAAGAGGAAAAAAACCAACCAGGCCTCCTTGACTTACAGATAGATAGCTTTATACAGAGCCAGTGCTATAAGTTCAGAAAGGATTTCTTTGACTTTGTCTTCTGACATAAACATTTAACAGTATAACATATATATCAAAACAAACCAGAACAGTTCACTTTATACACATTCCCTTTGGAGAGGAGGTGAGAAAACAAACACAGAACAGATGTTAGTCATGCTTAATGTACTACTGGAGGGTACTCGGATACTAAGGTGATGCATATGGTAAAAGAAATGAGTATTCTCTTCTGCAACTGCTATCCCTAACTGACAAAAAAGCAATGAGAAGTGCTTCGTTCCTCTGCTCATCAATGCACCACCTAACAACCAAACACTGAAGATAAACACTCTGGATTTACCTCAGGAAACTAGCACACGCAACAAACGTTGTATCTAATTACTGACTGATATCCACCTTCCCCTCCTCGTTTGGCATTGCTGAAAGTTGGCTTTGATCACTCAAAAAACCACATTCCTCTGCAATAAATTAAATCACTGCAGCAGTTAGGAAAAGTATCTGTAAATTCCTACAGATTATCCTGTCAAAGTCTTTGTCTTTCTTGTTTTATTCATAACGTTATACATCATACTATACAAAGAAATCTTGTTTTAGAAAACTATTAATTTTTCACTAGAAACTTGTCTTCTGAGCTGCAGGGCAAGCCACAGGTTTTGCTGGGCACTTAGGGGGTCCATTTATCTCATCCCTGCCCAATACTTGCCACCACATATTTTTGTATAACAATCACCACCTCTTTCCTGCTAACAAAGACACCAGGTTGTGGAGCAGTTCTGAACTCTCGTTACGAAGCTTATTGTCTGCCCACACTGTATACTATGTTTCCTGGTCCTACGGAAAAAGAGCCTGGGGGGAGATAGGCAACAGCACGGTAATAAATTCAAGAACTTCAGTATCAGGATAAGAGAAGAACTTGCTGCGAGTGATCAGAGGTGTGGACGAGGGAACAAATGAAACAAGAAGTGCTACAACAGGAGCTGAGAACGTCCTGTTGTTGGCATCACAGGAGGTGGAGAGTGACTGCACACAGATCACTGAGCACGCACTGCCCGAGGCTGTTACTGCTGCGCAGAAATCATGATACAGCTATTATTAATAATAGTATAATGGTACTCGGAGGTCTCTCAATGGTTTTAGAAGCAGCAAATGAGACACCAGATGAGGCCTGGAGAGTAAGGTCCTGCCTTATGGCTTTCCATCTTTTCCCATTTACCTCTATCAGACAGGCTTTCTACAAGTCTGTACAACTTCAAAGCCCTATATGTTGTATAATCTGCACACAGACTACATAAGTAATGTGTAAATGCAAGAACATAAGTATATCTCTCTCTCTCTAATATCCCTAAAATTCAGCTTTTCTTTCTTCTTTTTGCCACAACAATGAATCACTACCAGTCATTCACTGGACTTTTTTTCCCCACTCGTTAACATGTCTAAAATTCCCCATCTCAGTCTTCTGGCTGTCATGCTGTTCCTTTAATATTATTGTACTGCTCTCCTCAGCTCACTGTCTGGGTATTGTGAACTCATGTGGACACAACTGTGCTTTCTTTATGTTTGGAAAATGTCCAGCACATTAGTGTTACTGAAAAGAATAGAAAGTCAGTAAACTTTGTTTTCATTTGTTCTTACTCATCTTTTGTTCTTCTTCCAAGAAATCAACTCCGCTTGGCAGGCACTAACTGTGTAAGATAACTTACTAACACTGTAAGACATACAATTAAAAGTAGCATGTTCATCAAACACACATGTGATTTATCATGCAGGATTGTGCTAAACTGCAGTTCTTGCCTCCACTAGAAAGCCCCAGCGAGCAAAGGGCAGCAGACTGTCCATTTGTTTTCCTCATACCAGATTCTGTTTCAGAGTTTCATACTTTAGTATTTTGCCAGCTGAGGTTTAAACTTTCATGAGTGCATGCAAAATGAAGTAAATCGAGTCATAGCAAAGACAGATTTGGCCTGAAGTCTCTTGGATGAAGGCCCAAACCAAAGAGAAGAAATAATTCAGAAAACTGCATTCAAATTAAAACGATATAAAGGAACTGACGTGTGTTCCTGACATGAAAAAGCCAACTCTGTGTAACATTTCACTTGACCAAACTTCATGATGATCTGTGTTAATGAGGAAAAACTAATGCCAGATATGGAGCTGTGTTGATTTCCGTTACAGCATTTCACTTTAATAGACTTGATATATCAACTAAGGTTTTGTCTTTTTTCTATCTACAAATGTTATTGTGTTGATATCTAGGGGGGAAGGCAGATACTTTAAGCTTTACGTATTGTGTAGAACTGTTTTCAGGTTGTGCTAGATTCACAAAGGAGAAAGAGAAATCTGCAAAACATTCCCATTACCTTAAATACCGTTCCCAAAATATCCAAGTCTTCTCACAGTTGCATTTTGTCTTTCCATCAGGTGAAAGCATCTCAGATTCCTAGAAAACAGCAGAGAGATATTTCTTACACTATAGAAGGAGGAGAGAGGGTTTCAGACATAAAGCAACGAATAGTCCAAAAATTGCAGACAAATACAAGAAGAAAATAATTTTGAAGTATTTTGGTTTAGAGAGGTTTGAGGACCAGCCTCTGTTTGAAAGCCCATCAATTATGGCCCTTAGTGTTTCAGCATCCCCATCTTGCAAAAGATTCAGACACGTGTAGTTCTGCTGAAGCTCACCAAGGAACCTACTCGCACACAGCTCAAAGACTAGGGCTCTTGTTTTGTAGAGTTCAGTCTGGAAAGGGACTAAGAGCCAGATGCCGGGGAAACTAAGTCAGGGTGGTAGGCACCACCTGCTCATCTGCCCCTCGACATGGCCAGCTGCTCTATAAAAACTGCTTCTCAAGGGTGCACCAGTGAGATGGACTCAGAGAAATGCCTTACGGCTGCTTAGTGTTTTGTGTTTCCAAATAGCATGAGTTAACAGCTGTGCCCTACGTTTCCTTTTGGAGTAGAATATTGTGAAATAAACAAGTCGGAAGGGAAGGGACCCACTTGTATTCATTTTACTGGCCTTTGGCATCCTTCTTGCTGTTCATACTCTAAACTGAAAGTCTACTTGTAGAAGTTACCAAAAGCTTTCTATTGAGAAGGCAATCCATATATAATTGTATGTGTCTGAATAGTTGCTATGTCCATTTGACTCTGATAAATTTTATTTTAAGTTACTTTAGAAATAGTTGCTGTTTTCAAGAACAGCAGACACAGTCCTAATCTGAACAAGGTAGAAGGGAAGAGGGAAAAGTCTGTCCAGCAGTCATAACCTATAATTCAGGAAACAAGCACTAAAATTCTCTTAGTCCCATCCCCAGTATCTCCACGGCTGACATCAAAAGGTTTTCCTCTGAGGTTTAGCTGTTGAGGAAAAAAAATAAATCATGTATATACAAATACACGATCAATGATTTCCAACATGCTAATCCTTTCTCCCTTCATTTTAGAAGATCCTCCTCCCATCAGTGGTGTGGTCTATACAAGGCTCAGCTTCCCAGACCTGTGGACTGCAAAACTCTGGATTTAATTTCCCATTCAAGTTACTGATGGTGCTTAACCTCACCCAGGATAATCATTTAACCAAGGTTAGTTTTCGTACCTCTGCGTTTCCTGTTTTTCCATTGCACAGCTATATAAACAAAACCAGAACAAGACCTACGGGTTTGTAAAGACTGCAGCATACACGTGTGGCATATGCTCTAAGACCGTATAACAAGTTCTGCAAACAGGCATAGACACTTCAGCAGCAGAAGCGCTACCAGGAGAGCCCAGACGACTCAGTGACTGGCTCTGGCATTTGGCATAGCAGAGTTGCTATTGCGTTGACTCCTCATGGCAGATAAATAACTCTCGGTCCCTTTGGTGCTCAAAACCATGATAAACACAAGACTTTAGAGATGCCATCACAAATACTTTCAGCTGTAAAATGTGAAGAAAATCTTTGTGCTACTGCAAGATGTAAATTTGTGGAAAGATTCCTCTGCATGAGGGACGTATAATGGCAAACCTCTTCAAGCATAAGCAAGTTTCACTGAAAACAACCACATATTTGTTTCTCACTGGATATCACTCTCAGCTCTATGCCAGTCTGAATACATCTTTGAAACTACCTGAGTACTAATTGCGTATGCATATTGTAACTGTGGGACCGTTGCATAGGTCATGAGTCACCGAAGCCATCCTCCTTACCAGTATTTTTCAAAAAAGCTTCCAAAAGAAAAACTATAACTTTTTAATGGAATGAAAGAAGCGGTTGAGATACTGTTATCTTTGTTACGTTTCTATTCAAGCACAGTCACAAATACCAAAAGCATATTTCTGGAAGCACTTTACATGGTGACTAATGCAAAATATTTCAGCTGTGTCAGCATCCATCCAATTCTAGATTACATTTTGGCATTTCAGACAAAAGATATCCTGGCAAAAATTAAACAGAGGAACAAGTAACACAATTATGACAATTTGTATTTGTAACAGTTGTGAATAGTAGCATCAGTGCTTGCGAATCCTTTGATAAATTCTTGTTACCTTTCAGTTCCCAAACGTATCTATGCAAGTATAAAGCATATTGGAGGCAGATGCTGCAGCAGATGAATGTGCTTGCCAAGTGTTTTGTTTGCTGCTTATTTTTATCTAGGTATTCTTAACTGTCATGTTACATGTACCAAATAGTTCCTACTTCTGGCACACTTCTGGCAATGTCTGGGACATCGATTAATACAGCTGGATTTTTCCCCCATTCTTCTCCCTATTCTCTTTCCCATGTCTTCATGTTAGGTCTCATCTCGCAGCCTTAACTCAGATGAATAATATAATTTACTCCAGTGGCACTACTTACACGAGTAAAAGAAATAGCAGTAAGCTTGAATGAACTGCAGTCATTCATATTTGACCTGATCCAGTAAAGCTTTTTCTTCCCCCCTTTCTTAACCTTGAAATGTCATAATGGAATATAATAAAACAGAAACAAAACTGATTTCAGGACAATCAAATTCGAAATTGGGTTTCTTTCACAACAACTCACATTAAGAGGAACACAACATCGGCTTGGTTCTGTTAAGTGTTATAAGTAAGGGCAAAAAAAAACCCTGTAAACCTTTACTTTCACTTATTACCTGAATTTAGAGAAACTTTAGACATCAGCAATGTTGTATCTTTTTGTAGTTTTACACTGTCTCCCACCACTGAAAAATCAGAATTTTTTTTAACGACAGTTTAATAGGAGGAGGGGGATTCACGTCATCCCTAGTATTCACCTGCTTTGCTCCTTAAACATCTGCAGGGGCTTGAGTTTGGTTTTTTATAAGTTTTGGAATTCGTTCATTTTTATTGTTGTTATCTTCTGAAATTAAAGACAGGTTGGTTGGCTGCATAGCGAACATAGAAGAGGGCATCAACCTCCTGCGTTACTTTGCAGAACGTTCCTGGTTTCGATAGGAGTGAGTGTATACACGTGTGCATGCAAGTACGTATCTTTACGAGCGCATGCATGTGGGCAAACAGCATTGTCCTATAAAGGGGCTGGAAAGGTTTGGGAGCTCAAAAGCAGTATCTTTCCCCTCTAAACTGCTTTATTACTGGCATTCCCTCCCTCTCGGGCATGCGTTCAGCTGAGACTAGGCCAAATTGGCAGTCATTTTCAAAGTGCTTGGCAGCCCCATGATCCCTGGGAGTTTTCAGCTGACATCGCTCTCTCAACCAGTCTATGCAAGGGTCAGTGGGAGACCTGACTCCCAGGCCCCGGCTTGCTCTGGCTCTGTCATGAGTCAGGACCAATATAAATTAAAACCTTAAAGCCATACTGTGAAGGCATTCTTTACCCCTGAGGTATTTTTTTTCCCTGTGACAGATTGCCTTTCTACTAGTTTACTTTTTTTTTTTAAATTCTTGGATAATACAGCAAGTATGTTCCTTTGAGTCAAAGAAAGGGGGAACATCTGGTGAAGAGAGAGTTAAATTTCCACCAAATTTTTAATATTTTTGGTAGATTTGTTGATGCTCAACAAGCAGGAGTGAAATAATAATAATAATACTATGGGCTGCTTATCACTTACAAACAATAGTCCAATGACAATGTTCACACTGACGGAAAAAATGGGAGTAGAAATTAATAGTGACAGTCCTGCAGGAAACAAGGGAGAAATTGGATACCAAGTTATAAAATACAGACTAACCCAATAGGCACATGCTGCTGTTATTATATTAATATTGTTAAAAATATCAAAGCACTTTAAAAATGGAATTGTACTGTAGGTAGATGGACGGTATTATTTCCACATTCTTTTAAACAGAAATTTTCACTGCTTGTTTGGCTTGGAGGCATGGATGTAATTTGTTGCTCAAAAACCAGTAGCTGAATGCTGT
Source organism: Phaethon lepturus (assembly GCF_000687285.1). Lineage (NCBI taxonomy): Eukaryota > Metazoa > Chordata > Aves > Phaethontiformes > Phaethontidae > Phaethon > Phaethon lepturus. The sequence continues at coordinate 57,795 of NW_010566377.1, forward strand.
GAAAAATAAGAGTCAGGATTAAAGTCTCCCATCTGAAGGACAGAATCAGGCTACACAGAGAGCTTGCTCTGTTATTAACAAAACCATCTGAGTCACTGCAGATATGGATTTCACTGATGTTGTTCAAAAGCAGGGTGGGCCGTGTTTATTTTGTTAGTTAGAGAACAGGGAGAGATTGTTTTTCCTCCGTGCAAAAATAAACGGAGGAAAAAAAATTAGCGAACTCACGTAAATAAAGAAGTAAACATGAACCTCAACAAATCTCACGCGCTGCTGAACCTAATCCCACAGCCCAGGCTCAGACAGGTACAATCCACCTAAAAAAGTCATCAGACTACTCCACGCAGGTATCGTGCGTAACAGGAGCTGTACGTTGAAGGGAGAGACCACAGTGTCGGTAGCGGCAACTCACGGCGTTACCGTGGCTGCTGGGTTTCCCCGCAGCACCCAGCACGGTGGAGGCCGACGCGTGCGTCAGGGTCTGGACAGCAGTGATGCCTCACAGTAGTGTAATTTCAGCTGAAATCGGGGGTTAGGGGGTCGATGTGGCATCAGGTAACGCGTCGAGAGGGAAGGTTCCTGGGTGGGTGCAAGACAACCCTACAGGAGGCTTCTGCAGTCCCCAGCGCAGTCCCCAGGCGGAGATGAAGGGTGACTGTCGCCTTTGCTTTTGCCCCATCCGAAAGGCGCCGCGAGAAGCAGAGTCCGTACCCAAGGCCGGGTGATGGAGACAGCACAACCCGCGCCCC
>NW_010566378.1:0-1826 GCF_000687285.1 Phaethon lepturus
CGGGGCACCCTCCGAGCGGTGCGGGGAGGGTCGATGGAGCAGGGGCACCTCGGGGCTGGGAGCAGCAGAGCTGGATTTTCAGGCTCCTGCCTTTGAACTTGGGTAGCTCCGGGGCACCTCGCTCCATTTCGGGGCTCCACGCTCATCCCCAGCTCTGCTTGGTGTCCCCAGCACAGGGTCCCCAGGAGCCAGCCCCTCCTCACAGCAGGACCAGCGTGCTGGAGGGGGGCTGCGAGGGCACTTGCCTACCAACCCCCTGCCGTGCCTCAGTTTCCCCACCTCCAGGGACATTAGAAATGCTTCCTGTGTGTCCTCCCCCTGCTTCTTGGGCTGGCTGGAAGCGCCCTGCGAGCTCCCTTGCATCCCTAACTCAGTGCAAAGACCCAGCTAAAAACACTTCCCAGCTCTCGGCCTCCTGCGGTGCTCCTAGGGCCCTTCTCCCCCCACGCTTGCTTTCCCCAGCAAACCCGCTTGGCCTCGGAGCCCCGGCCTGCCGGAGATTTTCGGTAAAATCACCCCATTTACCCAACCTCACCCACCAACGCTGAGCCCCATCCGGGCCAGCAACGCGCTGGCACCACATTACGGTGACGGGGGATGCGCAGCCGCCGGCCCCGACCCCGCTCGCTGCCTGGCTGAGCCTCTTGGCTGTTGATTTGCTTTTCACTCTCTTGGTGACCTTTTCCTCTGCGTGAAAAGCTCAGCCCTCGGAGGCGGCGAGTGAAGCCGTCCTGCCTCCCACCCGCACGCCGCTGGCTCGGCTCTCACCCCCGGCCCCTGCTCCCAGGGTCAGGCCGTGAATCCACCCGCAGGGTGGGTCTGGCAGATTTGGGTGTCTGCGCAGAAGAAAATCCCAAACCTGGGGGGATAACCGATACAGGCAGGGGCTCTGGCTGCGTGTTGCTCTGCAGAGTGATGAGTGATGGGGATGGAAAACCTTGGCTTTCCCATGCCTGGACCTGAAACACTTGACATAGTGACTTGCCTTACTCTTTTGGCCCCTCTCTCTCGAGTAACCACCTAAATTTCTCCCCAGCTCACAGCCACTGCGGCCTCTCTGCTGCGTCGTCTGTTGGTGCGTGGTAGACATGGCCATGGCCAGGGCTGGCGCTTACACACACCCACCTTGACCGTTTTTTTCCCCAGTTCCTTGCTGGCACTTGGAAAACAGAAAATATCTATTTACAGGGAGTGAGAGAGCAGAAAAGCTGAAAACAAGGAGTTAGACCACCCAAAACTGACTCAAAATTCGTAAGACTTTGGAAAACTCCTTGCACTGGGTGCTCCCACCCCCCGGTGCTGCCCTCGCCACAGCGCAAGCTCGGGATGCTTGCAGGACTTTGAATGAGCCTGACTGAATCCCCTGACTCCAGGAGTTGGGGATTGATGAGAAACCTCAGAACGGAGATCCTTGCCCTGGAAATGCTGTGTGAGCGCCAGCGCCTTCCTCCAACCCCATTCCCTCCTGAAATGTGTGCGGGGACCTGGTTGGGGGGGCTGGCCCACGCAGGGCTCCACGCCTAGAGCATCTCCCGGTGGGCAGGGGACCAGGACACACCATCCCTGGAGCCCCCCGTGTTTCGGTCCCTCTGTCCCTGCCACGGCACAGGGATGGTGCAGAGCTCTGTCTGTGCGGGGTTTGGATCTGGCTTCATCTGCACCCCCTCATCTTGGACTCCCCACTTGTCTCAGCTCACAGGCAGGGGGGTTTGTCAGCAAATGAAGCTCTGAGGAGCAGGGATGTCCAAGCAGGCTTCCCTGGGTAGAAAAACACCAAAATGCTTATTCCCAGGCTTGCTTGGAAAAAGCCGGCCAAGCCTGGCCCT
>NW_010566379.1:0-2901 GCF_000687285.1 Phaethon lepturus
CGCTGTTAAAGGCTTTACTAAAGTCCAGGTACACAAAAAGACCATGAAATTCTCCCCAAACACACATTTCTAGAGAGAAGGAACGATGAATCCTCTGTGGTGGTGGAGGCGAGCTCATGATGGCTGAGCTGAGGCCATGCCATCAGGCACACCACAGCTTGCGAGGCCTAAACCCCCATGGTACTTCTGCTCCAAATTCAGAGCCAGCTATTGGGTCCCTTTATCCTATGTTTGCATCAGCAAGGAGTGCAGAGCTCTGGGAGTAGATACAGAGGGGGAAGCAGCTGGTGCTAAGACCACATGTCCACATTATACATATTTTGGCAGTTTTACCCCAGACCAGCTCCAGCCTGGTCCCAGGGACTGAAGTCCCTGTAGTGGCCGGGGAGCATTAGGTGCAGTCCTGGAGTTCATCCTTCAGTTTAGTTTTACCTGAGGGGAAACCCATTTTGGGTGCTCTGACACTGCTGTTTTTTCATGCTAAACAAAAGTAGTAGGGACACCTGGAACTTTTTTTCAAAAACACAGCATTATAAAATATAGCTAACAGTGTTGCAACATCTGCACCCATGCATCCTGGCAGCTGTCCCCTGATACCCAAACAGGAGCCCCAGAACAAGCATCTGCTAGAGCAGCACAGAGAGCTTTTGGGACACTGTATTTTGGGTGGAGATATCCTCTGTTGCAGAAAGACCATGGACAGAACAGCAGGACTAACACACAATCCTTGTTTGCTGGGCTGGCAAAGTACACAGGCTATTGTTTTCTGTGGACACAGCCTGTGTGACAAACTCAATTCAGTAGCAAACCTATCCAAGAGTAGCAAGAGCAGGGCTGCTCCAGGACAAGGAATGAGCGAGGAGCTGAGGGTGACCACAGTGCTAGCTGTGCCCTCCCTGATGGGCACTGTCCCACAGCATCTGAATCCATGGGCAGAGCTCAGTGCTGGTCACAGGGTCCATCCACAGTCCCAGATGCAGCAAAGTGACAAACCATGTCCAGAGTCTGATATTTCAAGTGAGATTAATAACTTTTGCCTCTCTCCTGAAATGCTGTAACCTTAATTACTGTTTTTGAAAAAAACATTGAAAAAAAATGTTTGGAGAAAAGCTCTTGGGTAAAAGACACTGCACAAGCACAAACTAATAGCATTCCCAAAGAGAGAGCCTACAAGTTAGCTGAACTCATTCTAAGTTTAAGATTTCTTTGCAACTATTCCAAATAAGTTAGCTAATTGTCCCTTCCATCAAAATAATATAACATCAGAGGGATAGCATTTTTTAGCTGTTATAGACTGGCCAAGGTCACATTCCACTGCAAGGCAATTGTCTTCCAATGCATATCATTCCTTGGGATAGATAAATAATGAGTTAATGTTTACAGGGAATACTGTCAACAGAAAATAGTCTGAAAATATCTAATTTTTTAATTGATTCCACTTCATTTAAAAAAAAAGACAGAGAAAACAGTAAATTTAATTTAGATTTTCAGGTATAGGAACATATAAATCAGGAATCATTATCAATACAGTTATGGTAACATCATTAGCATTTTCTTTCAACATCAAGGTGATTTTCCTTTAAAGGAAAGTCAGATATAAAAGCGTTATTTCACATTTAGAAAAATAACAAAAGATACCCTACTCCTTTAAAGTGCATGGGAGTGTGTGATCTTCTAAAATCAGTGCAAGACTTCTTACTTTGTTGTGATTAATGTCATAACCTAAGATTTTCATTAGTAACAGATGTTGCTTTCATCTTTGAACTACATAGCACCAGTACAAAACAAGGATTGACAAAGGTTGCAGACTTCCCATAGGAATACATGTGCACCCCACATAGCCTTTCCCTTCTGTGTGTCTGATCATTAGACCTCACTGCAGTATTGATCCTCCACATGCTGTCCTGGTAAAGCCTACAGGTTGGTCACCAGGGATTAATTTAGTCCATGGTCTGTTCCAAAGATGGTCATTTCCATACATAACACTATACCTGTATTTTGCAGAACTTATAGGACTAAGTGCACTCTAAATAACATATTGTGCCTTCCAATTAGCAGGGATTACAAGACAAAACCTAGCAGTTCACTCAAACTCAAAACTCATTTTTAAAATAAACTAATGAAAAAAGGTCTTGAAAGCTGAAAAAGTCATCTTGCTATTTTTCTTACTGTGTCATTAGAAGTCCCATCTCTGCCCATCCTACCCTATACACTTAAGAGTTTGCTTCCACTTATAAAGGATGTAATATATAAATAATTCCTCAAAAAGTAGGTAAGCAATGGATGTTCTGCAACTTTTTGGGAGTTAGCGACCATCTTCTGAGCTGTTTTATGAGTGCTTATCATGAGTGAAGAGATTGCTAGGTATATTGTAACTTGAAGTTTCTTGGCATACATGTTTACAGGTGCAAATAATATGAACAGCACCAAGGCATAATTACCACCTGACATGGCACACCATGTCCTTTGAAAGTGAATTCCATCGATTCCAGGTGCATTCAAATGAGTGTAAATGGAGAAAAGGCTTCAGGCTCAATTTTTCCTCATGCCATCCCTATCCTTTTATAGTAATTTCTAAGAACATGCTGTAAATTATTACCAGTCTTTCTACTTTGTGACTCACACCTGACTAGTCTTAGATATAGATATTTAGTGTTTCTGCCTACAATATATGGTGCATGTGGCTAATCAGGACCCTAGTGTGTTACTGATTTCACCTGAAGATCCTTGTCTTTGGACATGGTAGTTGCAGTTGATACACTACAGAGAAATTGAGGCAATCTCAGCTTCTGCATTCAAGCAGCATAACTTCAGGGAAATGTGGACCTAGGACAGGCATATTTCTATTAGTATTGTTAAATGAAATGGTAACTGACGGAGAAGAATCGGACTTCAGGAACT
>NW_010566380.1:0-208 GCF_000687285.1 Phaethon lepturus
AAGAGGCTGGCTGGGACCCCCCCCCAGGGCACCGCTGCCCCATTTTACACTTTCTCTTGCCACTGCTGGGCCTGGGTCAGTGTGGGGTTCTCGCTGGGCCCAGCACTGCAGAGACCAGAACCTCTGCCCCCTCCCTGCGCCCTCCCCAGCACTGCGAGCATCTGCCAGGGCTGGAGGGGCATGTGGGGACACCAGAGGCTGGCCCCCC
>NW_010566380.1:239-2067 GCF_000687285.1 Phaethon lepturus
AGCTGGCTTCTGCCTCCCTGTATCCTGCCGGGGACCAGTCCCCCATGGGCTCAGCATCCCTGTATCCCCGCAGGGCCCAGCTGCCCATAAGCCCAGCATCCCAGTGTGGGGACCAGTACAACATCGTGCATTCCAGTGGGGACCAGCTGGCCCAGCATCCCAAAGACACCGGTCCCTCGCTGACCCAGCGTCCTCCTGGGGATCAGTTCCCCAGTAACCCAGTGTCCCCGTGGGGACCGGTCCCCCATGGGCCCAGCACTCCAGCAGGGACCAGTCCCCCATTAGCCCTCACTGTCATTTAGGGGCTCGGCCATGTCTTTGCCTCCAGCTTGTGGCCACCCCACGTGCCCAGCCTTGCCCAGCACCCCCCATATCCTGTCCCACGCTGTCCCCCACCCCACCACTCAACCTCTGACGTTGCTTCTACAGGGCACGCTCTTGAGAAAACATGGCAAGGGGACAGAGAAGGTAAATAGCTGTGGGCTCCATGTGTGTCCTCGCCCCGTGGCCACGCTCGTGGCCCCACACCCGCCTGCTGTGGAGGTCCAGGCTTGTCCGTGCTTCCTCTGTCGTGCTGTCTGGATGTGCCGTTGCCTGCGTGGAGTGTTGTCGTGTTGAGGTGTGCCGTGTTGTGTGGGACGTGCTGCCTGTGTGCAGGATGGGGGCACTGACCTGTTTCTGTGTGTTGCCTGGGGTAGGGAGTGGGTGTTGTGTTGCGTTTAGCCCCCGTGGGTGGGTATGTGGGATGTTACCCATCCCCGGGCAGGCATGGGGGATGCTGCCCCACGGTGCTCAGCACCCCTCCAGCGTGGGGCCGGGGCACCCAAGCACGAGAGATCCCAGGCACAAACCCGTCCCACGCTGGGGGCTCAGGAAGAGGTGACCCCCAGGATGCTGGGCCTTGCTGGGGAGGGGCAAGGCGCACTGGGGGCCATGGGGCTGCTGAGGTCCCCTGGACCTCTGAGGTTGCTTCCCCCTGACGCTTGGGGGGCTTCAGCAAGGCTCGCTGAGCCCCAAAACTTGCCAAAAGGGCTTTCTCCAGGCACACAGGCTCTCCCTCTGCCCGGGTGCTCGCCACCGCCAGGCTGGGGGCCCAGCACAGCCCTCCAGGCTGCCTGCTCCCAAAACCTGGCTCTCGGGAAGAGCCATGCCAGCATCCGTCTGGGCTGTGCCTGTGGCTCCCCCCGGCTCGCCCCTCCTCTCGCAGGGGACACTGGGTCCTGCCCCGGTCCGCTGAGCGTGCTGGGCGAGCTGCCTTCCTCCACCGGCTGCTATTTCCTCAGTCCCAAACAAGGCAGGGACCAAGCCTGCCCCCACTCAGGAAGAGACCTGGCACACTCATCACAGGTTCACTGGCAAGTGCATGGGACTGAGCCTTTGCAGGTATGAACTGGTGCCGAACCAGTGGCACCAGCGGAGAACTGGGTGCAGCCAGAAGAGAGTACAGGGCTACAGACCACATGGCAGGGGGATGTGGGGGCCCAGACCTGCGGCTGGCCGCTGCTGGAAAGGCCCGGCGGCTGGCGGCTGCGGGGGCCACCAGTAACTGTCCCTTGCTGTTCTCTTCCAGAGCAGGGTGAAGCTGCCCAGGCACACTGAAGTAAGGACATGGCTCTTCAGCTCCCCACTTGGCTCTGGTCGCTCCTCTTGCCTCCTCCCCGTCCCTTGTCCTGTGCGCTGCAGGGTGGGGGGGTCCCAGCTCAGTACAGTGTCCTGTCGTGCTCTGTTTGGGTGACACCAGTGTCCCCAGCTCCCAGCCTGTTCACTGCCTGGGGGAGACAGGGACAGCAAGGGAAGGATTAACGGCGGGACAGAACTCGGGGCGGGT
>NW_010566381.1:0-315 GCF_000687285.1 Phaethon lepturus
TGCCGCGCCCCTCTGCCGACGTCAGAAACGATGCCCAAAGTGCTGAGGGGGGTGGACCCCAGAGCTGGTCCCTGCCCCCTTCTCCTCTTCGCCTTTATTTTGACGGGGTTACCCTTGACTTTGCAATCCCTGCCTAGAAAACCGGGTCGCGGACCACCGGGCGCAGCGACGCCGGGGCTCGTGCCGCAGTCGTGGTGCCAACGCTGCTCCCCCGAAAGGGCTAAACCGGGGGCAGGGAAGCTGGCGTTGCCTCTGGGAGATGTAGCTTCGTGTGGTCTCGTGGGCTTTGGTTACCCCACCCGCCTGCCCCGGGGG
>NW_010566381.1:784-1150 GCF_000687285.1 Phaethon lepturus
AGATTCCGGGTGTCGTCCCCCCTCCTGTAAATACCGTGCAACTCCCGAGACTGTTTATGGAGCGTGGAGCCTCATAGACGTGTTTGTACACTACAAATTCTGCAGCAGAATATTTTTTAAAACGTTTGCTGGGTTTTTTCTTTGGGGTTTTTTTTTGGGGGGGGGGTTTGTAAGGGGGGGGGTTGTAAGCTATATTTTTGTATATTTAATTGCTATTTTAAAATTCTAATAATGCGTCTTTTTTGCTAATCACACTATTCTTAAGGAAAAACCAGGAAAGGAAAAAAAACCACAAAACAAAACACCAAAACCAACAAACCAGTTTGCATGTGATTTGACTTGAAATGTAAATAAAAGCAGGTTTTG
>NW_010566381.1:1341-19706 GCF_000687285.1 Phaethon lepturus
GCGGTGCCTGGGGGGCGAGGGCAGCCGCGGGCCGGGAGCGGAGCTTTGCTCCCGGCTGCTGCCGGGCGGGGGAAGTGGCCTTGGTGGGACAGGCCCAGGGGGATTGCGGATGTCCCGGGCCCAGCCTGGGCTGCCCCGCTTGGGAAAGAGGGGGTTCCTCCTCCAGACAAAACCTTCCCAGCCCAGACCCCAGCACGGGCTGGGGCTCCCGTTGCAGGCAGTGAGGCCCAGCTGGGCTAATGCCACCCTCCCACTGGCCACCGGATTTGGAGATCGGCTCCCAGCCTCCCCCCTCAGGCATTTCCTGGGTCGAAACGCCATCCTTGCTCGCCTTGCTTCACCCCCGCTCTTGGAATCATAGAATCCTTGGGGTGGAAGGGACCTCTAAAGGCCATCTGGTCCAACCCCCTGCACTGAGCAGGGACATCTTCAACCAGACCAGGGTGCTCAGAGCCCCGTCCAACCCAACCTTGAAGCCCTCCTCCGGGCTTCAGGAAGCAGGCTGTGAAAAATCCCCTTTTCCCTCCTCTCAAATCTCTCCACCCCACCGCTGCCGGTCCCCACTTGGGCTTGCGATCCCTGCAGAAGCCTGGTATGGAAGGAAGCTGGGCTCCCACCTTGCCCCGTCCTGCTGTCCCCCCGTCCTGCTGTCCCCCCAGCATGGAGGGCTGCTGCCCTCTAGTGCTGGATGCACCCCCAGAGCTGGGTGCTGGGGGGCAGGTCCCACCTGGAGATGTTCTGCTTCACCCTCTCCTGAAGGAAAGGCAGGGAGTGAGCTTCTGGCTGCCTGCCAGGTCATCTTCTGGAAGGTCCGGACAGTCGTGCTCAGAAGAGCTCACTGGGGGAAGGTTCCCACTGGTGGGAGAAAGCAGCTGCGGGCCTGGCTGAGCCACGGTCTGGATCCAGCACCAAGATGCACAAAACATGGTTATTTTTGTTACTCCCACCCCATGGTTCCTGCTCTGGAGAGATGCTTCGCTTCCACCTCCAATCCAAACCATCTCCACACATTAAAAAGCCAACAGGCCTCACAGAATCACGGAATCACTAAGGTTGGAAAGGACCTTCAAGATCATCAAGTCCAACCATTAATCCAGCGCCACCGTGTCCCCTAAACCATGTCCTGAAGTGCCACATCCACACGTTTTTTGAACACTTCCAGAGATGGTGACTCCACCACCTCCTTGGGCAGCCTGTGCCAATGCTTGACCAAGCCTCGATGCAGATCGTCACGTGCCGCCAGAGAAAGTCTTTCATCAAACCCTAAAATGCTGCAATTTGCCTTGGAATGATGCAGGACCCGCGCCCGCTGGTGCTGGGAGCCCACCGCCATCACCACACGCATGTTACGTCACGTCTCTCAGGGAGCCTCGGGGCTTTGAAGTTGCGAAAATAAACCCAGACCCAACCCCAGCGGTGCCCAAATCCACCGTCTGCTGAAGCACAGCCCCATGCTAGCGCATGGGTTTTAGTCAGGCCCGGTTTAGCAGCCTGTTCTAAGGTACCTGGTTAAGAGCGGTACTAGCCGGGGGACACTGAGCAGCGAGAAGGGATCTGCACCACGAGCAACACTGAACTTTTAATTATTCCTCCCTCCATTACCATGCTTTGAAACAGAACTGACGTGCAGAGACCAGAACATGCAGGGAGTGAAAAGTAATTGAGGATCACTGACATTTTTAATAAGCTTCTAAGAAATCAACTGGGAGGACTCGTTAACACCCGTTTCACCAGCATGTTCTTCATGCCCGTTCAGATCAATGTTCACCCCTTTGCTCTGTAGCTAGGAAGAACGAGACAAGAGGCAAACAAGAGAAAAGTTTCAGGTATATAAAAATAACTGTAATATATTATTACAAGAAGAAAACAATTTACAGAAAAACAACACACAATAGATCACGGACTTTGGTGCTGGACATCAGACCACACAGGAGCTACTCAAAACACACAGGAAAAAGGAGTTATGGACACCAGTGCGCAGCATGAACCCTGGGACACCCAGGGGCACCAGCCTGGCACCCACCCCGGCACCCGAGGACAGAGGCTTATCGTAGACCAGGCTGCAGGGTCGCTGCAGTAGCATCTCACCTCTCCGTGGCTTCCCTCCGCCCAACACAGTCATTTCAAAGTAGCTTCTTGCTTCCCTCAGTCTTCAGCTCCCAAAGGCTACCGCTATTTAAAAAAAAAAAAAAAATAGCCCTTCTTCTGTGTTTTACAAGGATTCGGAGGAGGCTTACCTACCCCGAAGAAAAGTAAGTAATTAAGTAATCTGATAAGCCCACACCAGCCGAGCACATCACCACAGTATGTTTCCATTTCTTTTCCACGAGTCAAACCAGGGCCCGAGTTTTGACTGTGAGGGTGGGTGACCTGGCTGAAATGGCAGCCGGTTAAGGAAGTGAAGTGCTGCGTATGACATTTTGTATAGTAAAGAAAGAGTTAAGTCAGGTCTAGAAAACCTGCAGTCAGCAATTTTTTCGTATACCTACTTGGGGTATCTTTTGTATGATTTCTCAAGAAATTAAGAATAAACGAGGTCTCGGATGCAGTCGAGCACAAACAGGTTGCCCAGAGAAGTTGTGGATGCCCCATCCCTGGAAGTGCTCAGGGCCAGGGTGGACAGGTCTCTGAGGAACCTGCTCTAGTGGAAGGTGTCCCTGCCCATGGCAGGGGGTTGGACTACGTGATCTTAGAGGGTCCTTTCCACCTCAGACCATCCTGTGATTCTGTACTACCCTGCTCAAGCCCCTCACCTTTAAAAGTACCACGTTACATTGAACGCAGAGTGGGGCACAACCGACACCTGCGCTATACTGCAGGAAAAGCACAAAGATTTTCTTCCGCCGACAGTGCGCAGCAAAGATTACCCTTCACGTGAGCACTACTCTCATTTTCCCCCCCTATTTTATTGTTGTCAAATTACCGGATGTATTCAGGAAGTTCCAGGCCCACAGTTAACCGAAGTTTAGAAAATGCCCTGATTTACGCTGCGTCTTGCTGTCTGGACCACCTACCCAGCAGAGCTGACAGGACAGGCTTTAAGAGAAACTTCACACAAGATCTAATCTAGCAAAGAGGACATCTTGTGAATTGGTAGTTTCTTCCCTTTTCAGGCGCAAAAGAGAGGCAGGTACCATGCAATGAGCGCAGCGAGCCACACAGCACCTTGCAAGCGCTTGGATCTCGGGCCACAGGAATGAGTAGAGCTGGACGCCCTTTGCCGTGCTGCCCGTGTGCCTCCACTGCACGTTACTGCAGCCAAACTGCAAGCTACCACCAAGCTGTGGGACGGGCTGTCCGGCACCGCCACCAGTCATTGCAATGTCCAGCAGGGTCAGAGAGCTGAAAATCAACTTATCTGGAAAGAAACGGCGACTTTGAAAGATGTGTTCGAGTCAGGATGACAGTCATTCAGCTGGAAAGCCAGAGCGCCATATCGCAGAGAACACCCTGAAGCAGCGTCTCCGTTTAGCTCGCGTCATCAAGGGAAGGTGCAAAAAAAGTGCTTTCCTCTTCAGAAAAGTAGCTCTTTCATGCTCCCAGGCTGGAGTGCTGTTACGGTGAAATAAGGGCCAAGAGAACGCCGCTGTCCTCCTCACTAATGATCTTGGTCAGCTCGTAACACAGGATCCAGGCCTGGGAAGAATTTCTGCAAAGAGCAGGGCGAAGCAGAGACACGAGGAAGGAAGGTCACATTACAAACCATATGCATGCCGCTTTTCTTTTTTAAAGCGCTGTCTGCTATCAGCATTTCTGTTGTTTTGAGAGATCATTTATTCAGTGTGCCGTAAGCCATTTCTAAATCCACATCCCAAGATCTTCAGGCGTTCCAAGACTGCAGCAACGCAGTTTGCAGGCTGCAAGCAAGGCGGTGTGCACAGAGAAAACAGAGAAGAGTACAGCATGCATGTGGGAAGGAGAGGTTTCCCCCCAGAAACTACGAGTTCAGCGATTAATAAACATAAACGGAACATTATAGAGAAGGTCCCAAGTGTACAACTGAAAGAAAAAGTAATCTCTTTGGTATAAGTTGTATGCAGCCAAGTTTTACAACACACACACACACAAAAAAACCCCACCAAAAACCCTGCTATTTCATCTTCAAATGCTTTTATCAGACCTCAAGGTCAGAGGTTGACAGCCACCCCTAACGCCACGCCAGCACTATGGCACACACCAGCAGGATGCCGTGGGCTGTACAGAAGTGCTACAGGCTAAAATCAGAATCAGCCTCAGCAGATTTAAGGCACAGGACTCTTGCCTTACCTTCTGTCTCTCACAACCTGTATACACAGGTAAGAAACCACGGTTACACAAATAAAGCCTGACTGACAGCACAACGGTGTCTGACAGGCCACGGTACGGCTCAGAGGAGACAGAAGTGCCAGGGCTGTGCCGATGTGCTTTCTCCTTTACAGACAATTTCCAGCCTAATGAGAACATGATGCCTTTCACTGCAGAACGCAAAGTGCTGCAGCTGAACTGTATAAACTGTGAACTGGGTAGACATTCAGCGCTGAAAGGAATCTGGATGGAGGGAAGAGAGTGCAAGTCCTCTATCACGTCGCCACCATATGTAGAAGACTACATAAAAAGGGCTATTTGATGTCAGCTTCTTTGACTAGAAGCCCCACAGATGTTCCAGGTACAACCACCACCTTCGGTCAGCGTATTTGCATGTATGCTGCTTTGGAACAAACCCGCCTTGTAACTGAAGATTGGTTTCAACTGTTTACAAACAGAAACGCAAACAGTCCTTTTCCTTTTCTGATTGGGTCACGTACAATTACTTTAACAAGTCAGCGAACGGATGCTTTGAAGCAAAACGTGGGCCCAGGAAGCACCCCGACTTCGTAGGACCAACGTACAGAAATCTGCACGGAGTCAGGCTGAATCCAGGAGTTCCAGAAGAGCACCGACTGCACCAAAATAACCCTGAAGAGCAAACAGACAGGAATATCTATTAAAAACTCAAACACGGGCATGTACCTGACACAAGAAGAGTGATATTACATGTGTGGTGTAATTTTAACAACTTATAAAGGACGGTTGAAAGAAGTTACTATGGGCAGGTACATTAATTACAAAATAGATTCTAACTATAATCGCTGCATGGGAAAGCAGAGCTGCACAGAATCATCTATACTGTCAACAGTCTTAAAGTTCACAAGGAAGATGAGCTTGGTAGTAACAGTTCTTCTGTTACCTACTGGAACAATATACATGTTTTTTGTGACTCTGCACTGGATACTGCAGTAACTGTGGCTGTAGTAAGAAAGCACAGGGAACCTGCTGCAGAGCGTGTATCAACCGCTACAGACTCCACACGGCTGTTTCACGAAGAATTTCAATTTTGACACGAGAGAACATCATCAATCTAAAAAGTAATTTCACCTCATGTTCCAAGAAAAGTGCTTTTAACTGTCCCTTCGACCAGTAATCCAAAGCATATGCCAGAAGCCTCATCGAGATTGTATTGATCCGAAGGAAATTGCCAACGAACACCACTCGATTAATGTTCTGCAAGTAATAAGGAAAAAAAAAACAATGGAACATTAAGGCTGAATTCCATTTTCTATTTGCAACGATTAATACCTCACCTTAAAGTAAAGAAAAAAGTTACACTTTTAGTGCCTTTTAAAAACACCACATGCAGCTTCTTCATTTTCCAGTGAGACCTGATGAAAAACAACCAGCTGGAAGCCGAGGGAAATCACCAGTCGACACTAAAGCAACCAGATCCAGAGAAGCCGCACCTCCTGGAATAGCTGTTCCGGGCAGCTAAGGAGCGCAACTGCCGCGGTGAGTGGGGATGGGAGCTGCAGAGGGAAGAGTGTAATGCATTTGCAGCTTTCTGAGCTCTGAGTTTTAAAAACGGACCCAAAAGAGCCAATCTGCAAACAAGAGACAACACTGAGTCGGCTTGGAGCCTGGCAGCAGCAAGAGATGGTTCGAAAGAGCAAGGCGAGATCAGAAAGCATGCACTGGGAGCGGCAGGAATGGCACTGGGAGAGGCCAGACAATACCCGAAAGACCAAAAATAAGAACTGTACTGGGCACTGGTGAGGCCGCACCTCGAATCCTGTGTTCAGTGTTGGGCCCCTCACTACCAGAAGGACGTTGAGGTGCTGGAGCGTGTCCAGAGAAGGGCAACGGAGCTGGGGAGGGCTCTGGAGCACAAGTCTGATGAGGAGCGGCTGAGGGAGCTGGGGGTGTTCAGTCTGGAGAAGAGGAGGGTGAGGGGAGCCCTCATCGCTCTCTACAGCTACCTGAAAGGGGGTTGTGGTGAGGTGGGGGTTGGTCTCTTCTCCCAGGTAACCAGCGACAGGAGGAGAGGAAATGGCCTCAAGTTGCGCCAGGGGAGGTTTAGATTGGATATTAGGAAAAATTTCTTCACTGAGAAGGTTGTCAAGCCTTGGAACAGGCTGCCCAGGGCAGTGGTGGAGTCACCATCGCTGGAGATATTTAGAAGACATGTAGCTGTGGTGCTTAGGGACATGGTTTGGGGTGGACTTGGCAGTGCTGTGTTAATGGCTGGACTCGATCATCTTAAAGGTCTTTTCCAACCTAAGTGATTCTATGATTCTGTGAATCAAGTGACTGCTGAAAGCATCGGGCAGGATCTGCAGAACCTTACATCCACAATTCTGTCAGAAAGCAGTACCAGCCAGGTCATGTTAAGACAGGCTCTTTTTCAGACTCTTCCACACTACCCAGAAATCCACAGGTGTAAATACAGCCTTTCTAGCTTAGGAATTTGAGTAAAAGAGTTGATTTTCTGCTATAAGATCCTTATACTGGCTAGGAACACTGCTCATCAAGTGCCATCTCCTCTCTCCGCCCCCTCAACTCCAGCTTTTTACTCATCACTAAAAAAGCTGAATCGCTGTCTACTGTTACTCTGAAACAAACAAAAAGATTTAGAAACCCATAACCAACACAATTGTGTAAGAAAGGAAGAGACCAACCAAGTAGTGATATTTTGGATTTAAATCAGACTTCCAGCCAAACTTTTCAATCATAAAATATCTCTCCTGAGCCAAGAGCTCTGAAGCTTTCTTGTTCTCCAGCAAGAAACCAATTTCCAGTTCTTCCTCTTACCAAGGAATCGGGACCAAGTCCTACCTGCTCCTTCATTCACGTCCATCTACGGATTTTCCTTCCATCTCCACATTCATTAACGCTTTCCCCTAACAGTTCAGCATCCTCTTTGCATTCAGCTGTGTACTCTAGAGCAAGGACTCAGCAGATGTATTGTGGGCAAGGCTGTTTATAATACGTCTTGCCTAGTCTCAGCAGTTAAATGAAGGTAAATAGCAAGCGTCTGCAAACAGCAACAGGAGTCTGGTGGTGTGCTTCACTCCGTCAGCTCATCCCATAGGAACAGGCTGAGACTGGAGCGGAGAGCATCTCTCTGTTCTTTCATAGCCCTGTACAATGCTGCTTGACATGAATGCAACAAGGCAGCACTGTAAAGAAGCTGAAAGCACAAAGATACAGGAACAGCTGTGGAAGCGGTGAGGCCCGACCAAGAAAACGCGAGCAACTTGTAGAAACAGCACAGGAAAGGTACCCAGCCCCTACACCACTCCACCCCACCTCTCCTTCTCTCTCAGCAGTCCCAGAGCTCTAGTTTATCACACACCTACCGCTCCTCAAACCACCGCAGAGGAGCCATGTAACTCCCAACAAAGCAGAGGGCCTAGAGAGACCAACAGCCAACCCCACATTTGTTCACAGCTCTTCAGTTCCCAGCACAACGATCTGGCTCAAACTACACAGACGAGCAAGTGCAAAATTTGCTGAAGAATCTGAAACAAGTGGATTACAACTTCCTGAACGTCCAAAAAGATGAGTATGAACACGTGTCTACAGGAGCGTGTGCAGGGAAAGAAGTAAAGCAAAGTTTCAGACAGGAAGCAATGAAACGGGTTCCCCTTAGTACCTCATTAAGTGCACACATCCGTGCTATGGAGCCAATGTTATTAGTGATGGTTATTAAAGTAGCCTTCGCGAGGTCCTCTTTGCTGACAGATTCCCGCTTCTCCTTGCTCATCATGTTTCCAAAGCTGTAACGACAGTTTTCGGGTTAAAGGTCCATTTGCATCAGAATTCCGGGAGAAAATGGGAACTGCTAGTTTACGAAAGTGAAGTGTTTATTTCTAACTTCAAAGAGCGTTGCTATCAGTAATTTTGGTCTGTTAAAACAGAACAGCAGAAGGAATGGTTGCTCTCCTAAGACACGTTAATCCAGTTTTTCATCCTTGCAGAATCTCCCATGAAAACAAAAATCAGTCAAGTCATTACCTGGATGCTACAGCCCAGCCTGGCAATCCGAATCGCTCATAGTCTCCTCCGTAAATGTCCCGCACTAGTTTGTCCACTTTGGTGCTGTCTCCGTGGGACGCCATCTCTAGGGCCTCTTCAAAGGTGGAGCAACCGGTAAGAAGGCAGCAGAGACCAAAAAATGTTCCCCCTCCAAGGCTGCAACGTAAAGCAAAACGAAAGTCACCTTGTTCCACTGAAAGCTGGGATTACTCAGATACGCATCTGAGTTCGCTCAGGCTGCCCCATTGCTTCAGCTTCTGCTCTTTTCAGCGAGAGCCATCTCGGAAAAGATTGTGAAAAATAACTTTCAAATATCTTCCAGCCTGTAAGGAATCCCGCGCCCTCACGGCCTTCTGCAGAGGGCATGTTTCTAAATGACAAATTAATCTTCTTCTTTTACAATATGCACCTTCTTCCAAGCACTCAGAGAAGTCGATCTTAAAATAAATACTAGTCCTGAGGGGTTACTGGAGTACAGCTATTCAAAACTTAGGAGGACAAAAAACTCAACAATGCTACGTCCTGTTCACTTCACTAGGTACACAGGCCATTAAGGACGTATAGTAAGAGTAAGACCTGTACTGTGAGGGGTTTTCAACTATTATTGCTAACTTTCAAGAAATTCAGGAAAGCTTAAAGCCACAGAGCTCTCTGGCTTTGCCTGTCAACAAGAGTCACATCTTCAGGACAGGTAGCTGCAGCAGTCTGGCAACTGTCTGGCGAAAGACTGCCGTGCCAGTATCCCTCCCACCAAAAAAGGGGAACTTTCAGAACTCAGGATGCAAATCTCTACTGCTTGGAGCAAAGCTAACGGGTGTTAACATGATCATTAGGAGTGTATTTGGGATAATCGCAAACTATGGGATCTCTCTGATGGCAAATGTAACAGTTGAGAAGCTGTTTTTTCAGTTGCCTTGGTGTAGGAATTAAAGAGACTGGTTGCAGTAAGGAATCCAGAGCATAAAAATCAGATTCCCTCTTCAAAGGAGGAACTTTGTTGTCAGAGATGAGGGACTGCAGCACAAGCAGAAGCTTGGTCATTCAACTCGCCACCTTTATTGCAGCTTGTCCCTGAAAATGTCACCTACAATGCAAAAATCCATTCCAGATTCTAAAATAAAACTCCAAGTGAATTTACCCCCTCACAGCACTCACCTGGTGCCCGTTACCCGTTTATAGTTTTCCTTTGAATACACAGCCAAAATGCTGACCCCTGAGCCAATGTTCACCAGAAGGAGAGGATATGGATTCTCCAGGTTGAATGGGAGCTTCTGACATCTTTCAGCATCCGTTGGGTTTTCAAAATAGTAGCACTCTGAATGCCCATTGAATCCAACTGAATCAATGTATAAAACTCCTTTAATAAGGCAATCGAGTTCGTCTAGCTTACAAAGCTGAAGGTCACCCATCTGGCAGGAAAGAAATAAAAAAAAAAGAATAACATTCGAGAAGTAGCTAGGGATCTGAAATGTTTATGCTCAGGGCTAGAAAAATGCATTCCCTGCCAGCTAAATTCAGCTATCTCCATTACTCCCCGAGGCGGCTGAGAGAGAAGTACAGATCACAGGAGGGCTCCATCTTTTCCACGTGCACTGACTGCTAACTATCCTGGCCCTAAAGTGTGCAGACGTGAAAGACGGCGGAAATGAACTGCTGGATCCACAGATGGGACGCCAAGAGAATCCCATCAACTTCCAAGGGCCTGATTTAGGTCCTGAATCCGTGGCATTAGCATGAAAAACAAAGAAAAATGAAAAGGGACTTAACTGTTGGACAAAAAAAACCCCAAACAAACCAGCAAACCAAACAAAAAAACACCCAGAAAACAGAGAAACAGAGGAAGTTACAAAATTATTCTCCCCTCATGTCACTGCCTTGACTGCGCAAAAAGCCTCTTTATTTAGTGCATTTTTTCAAGCCCTGGTTAAACAAAGTATTTATCACACATGTTTTTCAACCTGTGAACAAGAGTCAAACTCCTAATGAAGCCACATGATGACATCAAATTCCAGCTACTAACCTCCTTTCAGTTAATTCACCACCAAATTTGACTGAGCCTCAATCAGCTCACTCACATGCGTGTTAGAAATGAAACCACATGAGCAAAGGAACAATAAAACAAATATGAAGCACGTGAAGGACAGCAATGAGAAAAAAACCCACAAGACTGAGATCAGCATCATCAGAGACTAGTAATACGGAGAAAGCCTTGTAAAAGCATACGCCATGATGTTAGAGAATAATTTTTAGGGTTACAGGAATGTTACATGCACTTTCAGGAAAGAAAGTATCCTAATTTGGACTTGACTCCACATGCTGTTTCCTGAACCAAGTTTAGCCTGAGTTAGGTACACTCTTCCAGACATAAGATTTAGAGAAGTTTTAGAGTCTGCAGATAAAGTTTTCTAGTTGTAAGCTTTAAAAATATTTCACTACCAGATCCTAATCATATAGAAGCCAAAAATGCATACTGTGAGAAAGTCCTGCTCAAATTTGTACGCTCCACCTCCCGTGGCACATAAGGTAGTATGGAGGCTCGAGAAGTGTTTTTCGCTTCCCATTTGAATAAAAGCAGGCATGTCATGAGTAGGAAAGCGTATAAAGTGCAGATTGCCTTTACGTCCACACAGGGTAAGGTCCTTTAGTTCAAGGTGCACATCCCGAATGCCTGTAGATCCATAGGCTACATTTGACGTCAGGTATTTGCGAATGCTTTTGAGATTTTCCACTTCCTCCTCCTCCTCTTCAGCAGTGATGTCCTTTGGTTCAAAATAAACAAGTTTGACCAAGGTCCCTCCGATATCCAAGCCGAACCAAGGAAAGACTAGAGAAAGGAGAGAAAAAAAAAAAGGAGAAGAAAAAGAAACAGGGTATGATACTGTCATACCACCAGCAAAATACTTATGAACTGAATCAATTCTCTAGGGACTCCAAAATGCAGGCCCATTCGATCTATTCATTTCTAAAGTGGAAAACAGAAGAAAAAGTGTTAGCACTCTGCTCTGTCTTTGACAAGTGTGGCTGAGCCTCCTCTCTACCTGGACTCAACTCCTGTTTTGAGGTACCTCGTGTTCAGGAGATCCCAACATCTGTCAGGCAATCCTCAAAACACCCCACCACCACGCAGCACCGAAGCTACACACAGCGCAGGTCTGACAGTATCCGTGCACCCGCTAGGCACTGCTGTAATTTTAATCCCCAGCTATTTCTTTTATAAAGTTCTGATCCAGAGCCAGAGCCAAGGATAATACCACTGCTTTTACATCAAAGGGATGTACAAACGTTAACTAATTACAACACATAACTGAGGTAGACAAGTAATCTAAGATGCCCCAGGGAGACAAAAACAAATGTCTAATTGGATTATTTTATTAGTCAAATTCCCCCATGGTACAAAATATGCATTAGTGTCAGGCCCAGCAACATTTACAGCTGTATTAGATAATAAGCTTCTTGGAAAAGATCAAGAGAAAACCCCGATCAGATGGAAACTGCGATTAGAGATGAGAACTGGAACAGATTAATATTACTATTAATGAGCTAAAGGATAGGCTAGAGCTAACAAGATACACGGGCTCCAGAGAAAAGAGAAAAATGCAGCCACATGTTATGGCTTACAGCAGCAGGATTAAACCCTTACATTTTCTTCCAAAAGGAGAAAAGGAATATTTAGAAAATAAACCTGAATGCAGCACAGATGTAATTAACATTCCTCCAGAAAGAAGTATCTCAGGTTTTAGTAAAATTCTTACATGTCAGAGACAGGCATGATAACATGCTACTGTTATTTTTGCAAAATATGTTTTCTTATCTGCAGACAGATAAGCATGCAGCATGAAGAAGCCCTCGTTCCTACCGCCACTTGAAAGCGGGTACCCCTACGGTTAAGCACTGGGAAGCAGCAGCTACCCCCAGAACGCAGAACTGCCCAAGCAAGAGCGTGTTCCTCGTCCCCCCGTCCTGGCAGCGTGGGAGCGGCACACCGAGACCCCGCCACTCGGGCTGCAGGAGCACTGAGCTCTCCGAGAGCGATACCCAGATACCCAGAGGCGGCACTTAAGAGACCTGAACAGCAAAGAAAACAACTCAGGGGCACGAGAGGAACTCACTCCCAAAAGAAAATTATCTTTGAAGAGCCACAAACCCGACAGCACATGTTTGAGGACGATGTATTCTCTCGTCGGCGGGTTAACTTGGCTGCTCTACAGAGCGGAGGTAAAACAGGCCCTTTCAGAGCATCACAGTTCCCCAGGACTTGCTACAGCCATCAGTCACTCACATTATTTTTAAACCAGATTTATTTTTAGATATTTACATAGAGGCCACCCCCAACCATCACCAAAAGAAATCTTGAAAGAACATGCAAACTCTATTTTAAGAGGCATATCCAAATCCCAATCACTCTCTATTGCTAATGCATTTACTTCAAACAAGAACAGACATAAAAATAACTGTTCATAAATAAAAGCGAGAGAAATTAGAATCACAGTCCAACGGAGAGAGAAAGCAGGAGCAATTCAAGGACTTTTTTGATGACAATTTCTTATTTTGTACTCCAGAATTCAGAATTGCTAACTCTATCAGTATTTCAGGCTGGAAAGTCTACCAAGTGCTTTGCTTAAGAGAAAATTTTAGCATATATATCTTGTATCTTAAGGCTCGCTCAAGAAAACCCTACTATAGCTAAATTAGACAGTTAAGTTACTTCTCAGGAGAGGAACACTGGCTGCCTGGACCTCATCACATAATGTCAGGAGAACCATATCCCCAGGGACACCAGACCAGGAGGAGCACCCTCATGGGAAGGGGAGTCCAAGATCCCAGAGTATAAGTAAAGGGAAAGGCAGGACAAACTCCAGGATTTCTGTACCCCCAAAAGAAAGGGCCTCGTCGTGGAAGAGTGTGGCAACAGCAGCTGAGGTGCCAAACAGAAGTCACAGAGACCATGACCACCCAGCAGGGAGATGGACACTACTTCTGTGCGGCAGGCATCAGGACAGCAAACAAAACCCACTAAGCCTCCACTTGCTTCAGCCACCTGCTCTTCCCGACACCTTAAACCTAAAAAACGGTACCTTATTACGATAAACCATGGCATATTAAAGCAATCTCTAATATGGCATATACATCCATAAGTCAGCAGTCCCCGTATTAATGCAGAATAGAACCCCCTCAAAGTATTTTGTCTTTCTTTCAATGAAAGTTCTAGATTTATCAACTAACTACTGCAGAAAAATGCTCTGAATAAGCATCATGCCCTGCTATTGAGAGAAGAAGCAATAAAAATACCATCAACGGCACGCAGGTAAAAATAGGGCACTGGCAGCCAAACCAGAGCATTCTGCTGCTTCTCCAGTCCCTCCAGCGACTAGAACTGGTAAACACCGCTCTATTTAAATACCCAGCTCATGTATATGATCACTGAAACCAGACCCCCCACGTTCACTGTGCTTTTCAATACTGCTTAAACTCTGCCAGAAAACTAACAAGCTCTATGAAAGAAAAGGAACAGGAAGAGGCTTCCCACATTACTCAGACAAGTCTTCTCCCATCTGTCGTGGTCACTGACATTCTAGACTCACTTTTCACAAATTTCCCACTCTTAAAAGCAGTTGGCTGTTTTGTCGTCGTTGCTCTGACGAAGGGGTTGGTTCCAGAAACGACCTGTCCTGGTGCCGGGAAACCTCCTTTTGATTTCTGGAATGTATTTGTTCCCATCAGGACATGCAGATTTTTTTCCGCATTATGAAGCCTGCACTTGTGGGTTGTTTTTTAAAGCATCCCCACCCTCGTATTTAGAGATAGCAATCCTCTCCCCAGCGTCACTTTGCCCAGCTATGCAAGGGTAGAAACAGGGAGAGAACACAGGGTGGGGTCTCGGAGGTGCCCTCATTGGGGTGCAGCAGAAAAGAAGAGCATCCAAAAACTAAGGCACGGGCGCCCCGCTGAAGCCACGTAACTGAAAACGCCGTATGGGATGCTTCATCACCAGCTGACGGGCTTCCACTTCAGAATAGACACTCAGCTGGTACCGCATGCATTTGTTAAGTAGAATAGCAGTAGTCCATTTTAAAGTTGGTTGTGAAGTTCACCCAGCAAACTCCTCCATTCAGGGACACAAACCTTCCAGATTTTAGGGCATGAGAATCACCAACTCAGTCCATTGGTTTAGGAAGCTTTCCGAGTCACAAAAAAAGGCAGCAGCTCCTTAAAGTTCATCTCAGCTCATTCTCTGTGCCCTCAAGACCTTCAATTTTTAAATATCTATCAATTTACTTTTTTTTCAGATGTTGTTATAGCTGCCATTGGACTAGCAGAACATCAAGCATGGGGTTAAACCACGCCAGCTATCCACTGTCTGGCACACCAAAAGACATGGCTAATGAGGAAATCATGTCTGCAGAACTTGGTTTAAACTGCAGTCAGGTTGGGTTCAGGGCTTACTAGTCTTCACTCCGCACCGGCCCCACTAAATCCCAGCTGGCCCCAAAAAGAGCATCCAACCCCCCATGCAGGGACACGGCCTCAGATGGGAGCCGGCTTCGCACACCCATGCAGCACTGCAGAAGCCTCTGCGCCGAGCTGGCATTCCCCACCTGCCAGCAGCTCAGCTATACCTTCCGTAACTCACCAGGGATAAATTCTAAAAGATAGCCTATTAAGGTAATTAACTTAAACCAAATGATTCTTAATTATGGATTTCTCATTATATACATCCCAGCCACAGGTTAAGAATCCAAGGAAGAAGCGTGCTAGCTCAAAATTAAGTACTTCTTTACCATACCATAAAGGATTTTCTATGCAGTAAAACCTGCACAGAGCACTCAAATAACCTGGGGCACAGACAAAACTTCCCCTATAAATCCATTTTTGTGGGAAAGGGGTGTGACACACAAACAAGAGGAGGAAATTATTTCAACGACATGGAGAACCAGGTTTTTCTCCTTACATTGACAGGAAGTCAACATGAACATGTAGGGCAGCAACAGCTCTTCTGTATCTGAGAACTAGAAAAATCCGTGTCTTCAAAGGAGGAAGAAGGAAGCTCTCTTGGATGAATGCCATCACCATCTGCTACCGAGATTTCTCTTAAAACACGGATTTTTTTCCCAGCATCTACAGTTCAGTTGAAAGCTATCCAAAGAGCTCTCCCTTTTAAGCCTCTGAAGCATTTTTTCCAAGAGAACTACTGCAGAAGACGGCAGATCTAGAGTAACATCCAGGAGCCTTTGGGCAGCCCGGAGGCTGATTTTTCTGTAAGAAGGTTCTGCTGAAATAACCAGCACAAGAAAATGTCAGTTTTAATGGCAAAGGCGGAAAATGTAAATGCTGTCTCTCTTCACCACATCCCTCCTGCTACTTGGAGCCCTCCGTGCTGGGAAAGAGCCTCGCACGGCTCTCCTTTCCGAATGCTTCCCAGACAGAAAACGACGGGGAGGATGAGAAACCCAGAGGCAGAGCACAGGAGCATCGCGATGTGGAACTCTGGACTCTCCTCCTGCCCAGCACCTTCGGGAAGCGTTTAATATATAGTTTAGGGTATTTGGATGTTTACAAGAAAGGCAGGAAATCCTCTTCTCAAAGCCAAAACTGCTCTCTGTTCAAAACCTTCTACAGTCTTTTCCTTAAAGAAACTCTCTACATTACTTTGTTAGCACGATGACAGCCACTAACCCTGCTCTCAAACACCGTGTAAGAAGAAAAAAATAAATGCAACGGTATTCAGTGTGAAAAGTAGCTAGGGTACAAAGAAGGTCACTTGAGGAGCTGGCAAGCTTGTGGCACCACTCAGCAGATCTGCTAAGGCACCCAACGGTGAGGCGCATTTTCATTTGCTTCCCTAATGCAACATACTGCAACAGCAGTTACAAAGTATCTTAAAGCAATTTTTTCCCAAGAAATTCTTCATCTTTTGGCCTGACAAAGTATTGTTTTCTCATAGCGTAGATAATTTTAAAAAGCAGCTCCATACATACACTTTCATACACACAATTTACATACAGCAGTTTGTCTTAATAATAAACCTTCTTCTGATGGACAAATCTATGGATATGCACCAACAAACAAAAGACCAGTCTGCAAAGTTAAGGGCTTACAGCTAGCACTCAGTAACCTCGGACACAGAAAAGCTCCAGGATACTATGTGTTCCCACAGCAAGCGCTGCCACCCTCCCTTCATCTTCAGATCCCTTTTAAGAGTTAGACTGTAAGCTCTCTGGGGCAAGAAAAATATAATGCCTTTATTTGTTACATAAATTACTTCATAAAATTGGACACTATATAAATAAAAAAACCCTCAACAGACCTATCTGAAAGCTGCAGAAGTGTCAAGACGAAAGAGGCGATACAATTAAAGATCTCCACGGTGGATTTTCTTCATGCGACAAGCAGCTCAAGTTGCATTTCAGACGGATCCTTAACTTATGAGCCGATGATCCCCTACCCACAGTGAGTCATTTGGTATCCCACAGTTTTGTTGAAGTAAACATAATGTGAAGATTCCCTTTACTCCTCTGGGGTATTTCCAGTCCAGCTTTTAAGTGTAGATTTCTGGTAATGAATTATCGGTACCATTATTGAAATTCTTTTGTATCATCCCTGGAGCTGGTAAAGCTTTTTCTGTATTATCATTTCTGCCTGTACTAATAATCCCGTCAAGCTCCCCCTCGCGTCCCACCAGCATAATACTCCAAAGCAGGTAGGAACTTCAACAAATCTCTGCTTCACAACATTTTCAGGGATATTTCTCACTCTCTTCTGAGAGCAACAGCGTCCTTGACTTCTCTTCCTTTTACCCGTGGCATACTGAAAATCACGGTGTCTGCCATAAAGCTCTTTAATTTCACCAAGAAACATTAAATAGCCCAAGATGCACGACATCACACAGCTCGTATGTCGGTTGCACTGTTGCAGGTCAGGTTATTTCAGATATATCCAATCTAATACACCTCGGTCTCAGACCTCCGCTCATCTCTGTGGTGAAAGAGCTCTTGCTGCACAGTACTGGTAGAGAGGGACGTGAGGAAGGAAGAAAGATCATGAGCTTGAATGGCAGCCTGCTGAAATCCTTTCATTCCTGAGGAAGCAGGGCTCATCTGCCAGGGCATCTGCCAGCACAGGCAGGCAAGACAAGCCTCAAGGTCACTGAGCTTGTTTGCCACATACCAGCAGCAGACAAGTGGGAGCTAAAGTAGGACATTTTTGATCAGACGCCCATTAAGCGGTTTGCATTCATTTAGACTTGCTTGAATCTTCCTTAAGGTGGGATCAAGCATTTTCACTTCAAAATGTAATTTATTCTGACATCAGATGTTGTCCCTATTAAGGGATGCACTCACTCAAGCACGTTTCTCTTCCAATTATCGCAAAAATCATTTAGGAAAGACAGGCTATGTCATAATCCCAAATTGCACTACGCTGACCTTCCAGACTGGATCCAAATCTTGTCTTGGAAGCTGCCACAACACCTGTTTTCCTAAAAGTATCCCACACCAGTTTCTGCATTGAACTTTACCGCAACAAACCAGAACCTCAACGTCCAACTTCAATCTGCGTTTCCCATAGAAGACACAGAAAATGCCCCTGAGCAAGGCAGAGAAGTATAAATCACCTGATGTACAGCTCCATCTATGTCGACCCTAATTTTCATACCAGAGATCCTCTTCTAGCTGGCTACAACCTATTAACTAACATTAACAACCCCACAGCTCCCATCAGTACGTTTTGCTGTGATTTCGTCACGACGACAGCCACACAAGAGGACTTTCACATACAAAGCTGGTTTTGCTGCATGTAAATCACAAGGATGCTCACCACTGCTTGTGCCAGTACACCCCCCTGCTAAATTTCTCTTTCGTCCTACTAATTCTCAGGTAAGCAGAGCGCCCCACAATTACCTTAATTATTTAACATTAACTTTACAATCATTTCCTGGTGCAGGATCATTCCTGTAATCTAGCACGATCTGGAAATGAAAGCGAACACAGGTTAGCAGAGCCACGCTGATGCTACATTAGCATCGCTGAGCAGAACTCGCC
>NW_010566381.1:19748-20467 GCF_000687285.1 Phaethon lepturus
GGAAGTCTTTTGAGATATAATTCCTGTTTTTCCACACTAAAACAGGGCAAAAGAGAAGCTTCCATTTTCCAGCTACCAAAAAAAGAGAAAGAACACTATTTAAAACTTTACGTTAATGCAGTAACAATAACGTCTCAGCTTTGCCAGCCAAGAGACCGAGTCCTGCTACGAGATGCAGGACAATTTTGATTCCTGCTTCCAGCCTGGACTCATTTGCTGATGTCCTTTTAACAGCTGCACAGGTAACGGGGAACTACGTTGACGCTATTTTGTTTTGAGGGTATGGCAATTTCCTTCCAACAGGAGGGACTCTGGCACAAGTAATGAAATAATCACTCGGTTCCACTTCAAACATGGCTGAAATAAGTCCCCCCTGACCGGCAGCCCCCGCTGCTGCCAAAATGAAGGCTGCCATCCATTTTGCACGACAGACCATTTCTGATACAGCCTTTAAAAACGTAGTTCAGGGGACCATATTGTCCTTCCATAGCCTGGTTTGGTCCCTGGCAAACCTGTGGGGTTCTTCTCTCCCAAAACATTTCCCACTCTCTTTGCTCTCCATTGCTTTTCTTCCACCAGTTACCAATCCAACCACACAGCCTTCACCCCCTGGCCCTAGCTGCACATCCTAGCCCCTCCGTCTGTCCTTCTGCCTCCTCTTCCTCGCCCTGTGTGTCCTCGCCATTGACCTCCAGTCCAAGGTCTCTGACTCAAGCACC